>NC_143558.1:15414333-15721500 GCF_054136105.1 Typopeltis vanoorti
TTCCAATTACACTTTGACATACCATACCATATGTTAGATCTGAAATAGGCAACTTCAAATTTTACATGACGTCACCATTCCAGAATCTAACAATTAACAAAAAAAATATATGTGCATACTTATCTTTTAGCGCAGTGTAAATATGTTTGTTTTTTGTAACAACATCTTGTATGATAAACTGTGAATTTTGTGAATTTAAATTAATATATCTATATGTCTAGCATGAATGTAAGTCAGCAAAAGGGGCAGATATGAGAGAAATCATTAGTGAAATATTATAAATGAAAGAATGCGTATTATTCAGCAACATAGGGCAAAGATCACCGTAATACTGTAAAAGCAGCGTATGCACCTGTGGGCATCACATCTAAGAAGGCATCATGACGCATACGTTCCCGGAAACAAGACGTCCCGTATGTTGATTGGTGAAGCCACCCAGCCGGAGACCAATGGGTGATACGATAAGAGAAATTCAAACTCGGAATGGTGACGCTCTAGGAGAGCGAATAAAACCGGCGACACGGAAGTAAATCACGCCGTTTTTTCTTGTTTCTGCATTTCTCTTCGTGTGCTACGAAGAGAAATGCAGGAACAAGAAAAAACAGGGTGACTTACTTCCGTGCTACGAAGAGAAATGCAGGAACAAGAAAAAACGGGTTTCGTAAGTCTCCTGACTTACGAAAGGATCCGGCATGACACTGTAGCAGATTTCGGCAAGATTAACCGTAGGCCGCGATGAAAAGGTCATCAACGTAAAACCTTAGCAGAGAGATAGCTCCCAGCTCAGGCGAGCATGTGTAACCCACGTGGCGATAAGATCGAGACAACCAGAATCGAAACAAAGAAGGAAGGATGGAAGAAAACCGATAAAGAATAGATAAGTACTCTCACTTGTTCTAGCCCCTTTTGAGAATTGACTAACAGTTAAGAGAATGCAACCTAAAATTTGTAATGGAAGAAAGAGTGAAGAACTATGATTTATGTAAATGATTATGCTTTTGAAATGAACTTTAAGAACTTTCAGTTTGATAGAGATTCTGTCGTAATTAATCTGAGAGAGATTATAAAATGTGCTAAATTACCTTAATGTCCAATTGAGCTGTAATTATGAATGTATTATATGTTGAGTTATTGAATTTGCTAACATTTTGAAGTCAATGCATAATTGTTTTTAAGAGTGAGAGAGTGAATGAATGGTAGAAATTTAAAATTAGATTTGATAACCACTTTAACTTGTATGGCATTATATAATGAGTTTAATAAATGTTTTGATTCCTTACTTACATGTGCTTCTGATCATGATGACTGACCCTTCATAAAACTTCGAACCTGTGATCGTGTGTGTGTGTGTGCGGTAATACCTCAATTGAAAGTAGTAGGGCACGACTGCAAATAAAAATAAAATAATCCAGAGAATCCAAGGTTTCTAAGAATTTAATTAACATTATTAGTGGCACCTGATATTCTATGATTACCCTAAAGGCTGAGTTTATCTCTAACCTTAAGGCCAAGGCTGGCACAGATAAAAAATAAATTTGCCTGAGTGACCAGGATAACTCATAGAATTCAGGGAACGGGTAATTTCTGGTGGCCCTTAAAGGTTAAATTACGTAAGAAAAGGGATAAGAGAAGCGAGACATAAGGTTAAGATTAATATTAATGAAGATCACATAACAATGGCACAACCTACTTAACAAAGAGGTACATGCAATAGAATTTGATATAGCGGCTGAAGTAGGAAAGGATAAAGTTAAATAAATTGCTTCGATATATCAATATCAGAGATATACAAGACACAATATTAGTGCTTATTCCTCTCCCATGGAACAACGCTCACACTGCTATACCCCCAAACACTTGTAGTCTGGCATTATAACAGGTACCAAATGGGATGGCTTTCATGATGTTTATGTCTCTTTCCTATGATTGAATTATTGTTTTTGGTCTTCCAAGCCAAATTTATGCACAGACATATCACTGAAGTAATCTTACTGGCATGGAAACATTGTTCGTGCCACTCTGAACTGTCATCCCCTACCTAAACCTTGGTTTTCCAAAAGGTGTGGGCTGTATAAGCAAAAAATTGAGCATACCACAACTGGCTTTCATGGCTTTCATCAAAAACTCCCTCTTCCTTTAGTGCATACACCCAAGCCCAAAACAAGAAAAGAAAGCTGCAAGAAAATTATCAATGCTTCCAAAACAGGCTTTGAAAGAACAAAGAGAAGAAGACTTGCATCTTGTCCAAATGGCAGCCAAACCTTTTGGTCTCTCACCAAAGCAATTGAACATAATTTTTGTCCAACACACACTCCTATCCCCAACATACATAGATGGCTCTTTTGCATCATCACCTAAAGAAAAAAAAGCAATCTCCTGGCATCACATTTTTTCTTCAGTGCATGCATAACTGATCATGGTAAATATCCCTCAACCATTCCAGATGCACAATAGCTTCCTCCTCTGTTCTTTTGCCCAGAAAGAGAGAGAGAAGAATATTGTCCAAATTAGACACTAAAAAGTCTCCTGATCCTGATGGCATTCCTTTAATTGTCCTGAAGGTATTTGTGCACCAGAACTAACTCATGTCCTGTGTCACCTGTTTTTGATCTCTTACTCCACTGGTATCTACTACATACCCTGGAAATTGACCTATGTTCAACCCATTCCCAAGAAGAATTACAAATCTTTACAATCAAACTATCACCAATCTCTCTTTCACCCGAGTCCTCACTAAAGTAATGGAGAGATTCTTCATTGGTGAATCTCAAGTAGTTGCTTGCACTTGATATCTCCAAAGCTTTTGATTAAAGTTTTTGACTTTTGATTTTGTGCTGAACTAGGTTTGGTTATAAGGAATCATCCACATCACTGTATGTGATGTGCATGGTTCCTTATCCTCCCACTATGCAACTAACACTGAGTTCCACAAGGTTGTGTTCTCTCATCAATCCTCTTCCCTCTGTATATCAATAACTTACTTCACTTGACCACCCACCCAGCACATGGTTTCACAGATGACAGTACATTGCATTCTCCATTTCATTTGACAAATCTTGCACTGCACAAATCACCTCAACTTACAGAGCATCAATCTCCACTGCCTGCAATTCAAGCCATCCTTCAATAGGAGTTCAGATACCCTCATCAATTTCAGTGCTAGCAAAACTCAATTCTGCCTTATTTTCCTCAAAAAAGTAAACATTTTTCTTCCAGTATTAACCTTTACAACACTCATATCTCTAAGCAAGATGTGATTTCTTCTCTTCTTGGAATTACCCTGACATCAAGTCTCTTCTGGCATAAACGCATTGTAACCATTCTCTTCTCAACTTCCAAAAAAACTAGACTTCTTTTTCTCTTAGGGTGTTACTTCACCTCTAAACAGTTGTTAGCTTTAATCACGTATTCAATAGTCAAGCAGATTTGTGATTAAAGCTAACAACTGTTTAGAGGTGAAGTAACACCCTGAGAGAAAAAGAAATCCTAGTTGCACACATTTTGGGTAGGGCCCCATCTCTTACCAACTCATTCCACCCACTTTCACACAGACTGTTTTTTTGTGAAATTTCCATGGTAAATGGAAATATTTTAGAAGTATGGAAATGTAAAATGAAATAGAAAATGGAAATATTCATGGTAAATGCTTAATCTCTATAGATATTTGACTCTAATATTAATTTCATCTTTCTCCTCAACCACCCACCCAAGGCCATACTATACACTTTATTATTATTATTATTTTCCTGACCCCCAATGGAGTCACAAGACTCATTGTGGGAGGTCAACACTAGTGAATACAAAGTTTATCATACCACTTCTTAAAATTATTTAGTCTCCTTGTTCACTACCCTCTTAGGCAATGCATTCCATGCTCTTATCATTCTATATCAAGAATTACATGCTCTTACCATTCTATTGCAAAAATCTTACTGCTATCCGTTTTAACCACCACCTCCTTTTGCAACTTCCAGGAATGGCCTCTTGTCCTTGTTTCTTTCCTTCGTTCTACCATATGAAAAATTTCCTTAGTGTTAATACGATAATAACCTTTCAACAGCCTAAATGTCTTGATCATACCTCCCCCGCCTCCTTTTTACCTTCTCTCCACCAAATTCTGCAGTCTGCATGATGCCCTCAGTCTATTTTCATAATCAACATTGTACAGTCCTGACATTGTTTTTGTTATCTGTCTCTGCACTTTCTCCAAGGTTACTTCATCCCTTTCAAATCCCTGTGCCCAGTTCTGAGTGCAGAAATCCAGATATAGTCTGATCAAAGCTTTATACAATGGGACTGGCACACTTTTATCTCTTGTGGTCAGTGTTCTCCTCAACATGGCTGCAATTTTCTGAGATGTCTTGACAACATTTGCAATATATCTCTATCTTTATATACAATTTTAAATCTCTATCCACAATCACAACTGTTCTTTCCTCTACACTTTCATCCCTCTTCACTGCCATTGCCACACTCTCTATCATTCCACCAGGCAAGCTCTCCTCTGGCACTCTAATCTGCACACTCTGAACAGATTCAATCATCCTTCTCTCATTGGCATCCCTCACTCTTATGGCTTGCAGTCTCTCTCTCTCTTTCTCTCCCGCTCTCCCTCCTCCCTCTCCATCCCTTGCTTTTTCACTCTCTCATCTTTCTTCAATTTCCTTTTTTACTATCTTTCTCACTCTCTAGCTTTCCTCTCTTTCTGTATGATGCTGTTTTCTTATATTTACTCTTATTCCTCTCACGCTAGCCAATCTCGCTATCCTCCCAAGATCTTCATTCACCTTCCTTAACTCAGGCCTCAATTCCTTCCATCCCTTTTCTCACCAGCTCTATTTCTCTTTCCTCATATTCTGCTTTCAATTGCCATTCACACAATCAGCCATTAAACAAACCATCTCTGTGTACTAAACTGTTGAAGGCTAAATGTGTATGTCGGTCTTGAACATTCTCTACATCTTTCAGTATACTACTGGCATCCACAAACTGAAGATCGTCCATTTCTGAAACATTATCTCTGCTGCAGCTAAATCCTGAGATCGAGACACTCATTTCTCCCAGCACCACCTGCTACCTGCATTTCATGCACACACACACACACACACACACATTCCCGTCTTGCACCTGTCACATTCTTAAAAAATGGGACATGTACATACTGCATGCATAGCAAGCTACAAAATCTTCCCTTAGGTTATGAATAATTTAGTCTTCAAATGAGGGAGGGCTAGGGCTGTTACTCAATCTGGCAGCCACCATGTTGATCATCACTACACGTGGAGACAATACTGAGATTGTAAAATTCTAACTAAATACTAAACAAATATCATCAATTTGTAATAAATTTAGTTTAATCCTTTATCCAAGTGTGAGCAAACAAAGTTTATGCCTGAAAGTATCTTAGGGACTGGGGTAAGATAGTACAGCACCAGGCAACTCGTTGCAAAGGTGGATCAAGCTAACATCACTCCTATCTCAGTATCTCCTATAATGCAAAACACATCTCCTTGCAGATATGTATAACGTTATGCATTAAAGGAAGGGACACTACCCAGACTAGTTTCAACCTTTATTAAGGTCTCTTCAGTGGGAGCCAGGCCCAAGTGGAGATAACAGGCAGAAGCATTAGCAAGGTCATCTCCACCTATAGGAGTTGCTAAACGGTGTGCCACCTTTTTATTAAATTACTCTGGATTTAGAGAAAGATGTTGAAAGTTTATTTTTCACTTGGTTAGACTATAATAAATTTAGTTTAATCTATTATCCAAGTGTGAGCAAACAAAGTTTGCACCTGAAAGTATCTTCAGGACTGGGATAAGGTAGTACACCACCAGGAAAATCAATTTGAATAGCACAAATTTGAATACCAGTGTTGTCATGAAATAAATTCAATAATATTTTTCCTTACTACTAATACTTATTTTTTTTTTTTTTTAACAGCACGTGTCACTCATTGCATCCATTTTCATGCAATAGCAGCACCCTTATATGCCAGTAATTTTTAGGTTTCGTTGTTTATTCTGTGTTTTTGATTCTGTGTTGTGAAAGTTATATAAATATCTGAATCTTTGATGTCATAGATACAAGATATACTACAAAGGCTTTTTTAATTCCTAAGTTCAGTGCATCAGGCCTAAGCTTTAAAGACATTGGTTGGGGTTCTTATAATGGACAGGTAATACATCATTTCATCCTATAAATTTATAATTAAAATAATTAAATTATTTTATTTTATTTTATTAAATTAAATTATAATAAATAATTTCATAAAATAATAATATCTTATCTTTATTATCCTGATCCAATTATATAAATCACAAAGTACACAAATATGAACATTATACAAAGATTATGTGGAATAAATATGAGTATTCTCTTCAAGAACATGAAAATTAAAACAAAAACAAACAAAAAAACAGGCTGTTAAGTAATATGGTGTTTAATATGTTGTTATGCCTATTTCAATAATAAAATTGCTTACATTTCAACTTAAAAAGCATATGAAAAACAGTACAGAAAAGTAAGAAAGGAGAAGTGAGAGGGAATAATAAAGAAGATAAGGAGTATTGAATTCCATGATTGTGCTTATTGAATGTGATGAAATTATACTTTCCAAGTGGGAAGATTTCTGACATTAGTGATGCTCTTAAATGCAAAGGGATAATATGAAAATAATTTTGGTCAGATTGAATGATTTTAAAGATGAAAGTATGGAATACAAGAACATATGAAAGAAGCAAAAAAAAACTGAGTAAGAGAGTAAACTTTACAAATTTGTTGTCAAGATATAACAGGAATTAATTGAGAAGAATTGTTAAGATTGCAAATGAGTCAATGGATATGCTGTGTAGAAGGAACAGTGTACAATGTATAGATGTTTGAAGTGAATTCAGAGACGACTTATGTAAGCTTGATGGATTGCACTTGAATGGATTTTGAGTTAAGTCTTGGAGAAAGTTTTGTTCAGTGAAAAAATGAAAGTGCACAATCAGCAAAACTAAGGTAAGTATCCATGAGATGAATGAATAAGTGCAAGAACGAGACAGATCAAAGAATGCTAAATGCAGTTTCTCAGATCTCAAAACTGAATGGGACACACACATGAAAAGATGCAAAGGTAGTTTTGGGCCAAGGAGATATTGTAGTGTATGTATAGTAATGTCAGAAGCATCATGAACATAGATGAAAAGTTTTTGGTATTGGTTAGCTTGGTCAAAAATTATGGACATTAATGATGGCTCATGGAGGAATTGATTGTTACCAGAATGTAAGGCAGTGATGTAGCTAGAGCTTTTGCTGCCCAAGCCTGTCCCTGAGTTTGCCTCCCCTCTCAATACACACCAAAAATACCACAAAAAGTCAAAGCGACGTATAGGGAAATAGATTAGAAAGCTATGTTTATTTTTGAAGTAAAACTTTAATTTCAACATTCTAAAATGCTGTTTTTCTTGCTTTCTGTTAGCAAAATTGTCAATGATATCGGTGAAGTCTATTTCATAGTAATGTAGGTAATTCTTAATCATTTCTATTTAGAAAAACTCCTCTCACAACTAAGAAAAATCGCAGTAGTATTACAATATTTTGGACTGAGTTCTCGAGACTTGATTTTAGAATTAACTGCAAAAGTTCAAAAAGGTTCAAAGTGCTGCCCGGGGCGAATAAAAGTTCATCAGAAAAGTGGATAAATGCATTTGAAGCATTTGAGTTACTCTGGCTACAGTAGCAGCCTACAAATTATATCATTGGCTGCTTCTCTAGCTAGGATGCAAAAAATTGCAGGGTAGAGGATCTGCATGAAGATAAGGTTAAGGATGGCAGTGCATTTTAGGCTATCTGGTATGAAATATAAACCAGCATTATAAATATATTCTTGGTTACTATTATAGCCATAGGGTTTCAAAAGGAAATGTGGGTAACATACATCAGCAAATTAGCTCAGTGAGCATAGGGTAAGTAATCATGATGGAGAACTTCAACTATTGGAACATAGACTGGAAGGATATAGGGGAATGTGAAGTAGGAAATGTAATTTATTTATGTGATTCTCACCCATGAAAGGTCATAAACCTATAGTACATTAGTACTGTAATTTAACCAATTTTTTTTATGATTTTTATTAATTTTACATATTTTTTGTATTAATTTTACGTATTAAATATAAGGGACACTCCTAAACAAAAACAGGCTAAAATAGCCGTTAATCATATTAATATTTTTTGTATTTTTTAAATTTATTTTTTGCATCATATGGAAAACCTTGCCCTAGAGACCAAATATGAACTTTTTCACATTATTTCTAGCCTCTTGTAACAGGGCAATCTGTTAATGAGTTCATCTCCTACCTAAAGACAATCACAGGCATTCATGCCCATTGGGGGGATTTGAACCTGCATCCTGGAGGTTGGAAAGCAGATATGCTAACCATTCAACCAACTAGACTGGCAATTTATACACCTACTAAAAAGTAATTACCTAAAACAGCATATAATAGAAGGCACCCAGGGTTCAAGATTGTTAGATATGGTGTTAGCATCTGAAAATTTATCCATAACCAAGATAACTACTAAGAAAGGGTCCAAAATTGAGTTGACAACACTGGTATTATCTTTGATGGACAGCATGGGTTTGTTAAAGGGAGGTGATGTTTTAGTAATCTACTTATTTATTACAGTAAGGTGACAGTAGCATGGGATGTGAGAGATGGATTACACGGTGCTTTCTTCAACCAGTTCCTGAGTTAGTCAAACTCTGGCAGGGGCAAGTGGGTTTAGAAACTTGATTTTTCCTCCCAGAAACTCAAGAAACTCAACCGTAGAATCCATGCTATTGCAGACAATAACATATCCTGTTAGGGTTAGGCATCATGAGATGGCAGCACTTGTTTGACAGTCTCTTCACTTTTTTTTTTAAAGCTGATTGCCAAAATTGTGAGGACAACGCAATGAATTCTGGCAATGATACAGAGGACACTGACTTGTAGAAGTAAGGAGGTTTTGGTTCTATTGTATAAGGCTCTGATTAGGCTACATATGCCTGTGCACAAATTTGGCCACCTGGTTTTGAAAGGGCTGAGATGTTGGAGAGGGTCCAGAGGTGATTAATTAAAATATTTTTGGTCTGGAATGTTGAATATAAAGAAAGGTTGAGATGATGCAGTTGGCAGAGTCTAATGTATGGGAAGAAGAGGGATGATATGATAGAGACATACAAGTTGGTAAGAGGTTGTTGTAGAATAACATTGAAGAGGTTTTTCATAAAATGATGGAAAGGGGAGAACAAGAGGTCATCCCTGGAAGCTGTGTAAGAAGGGTTTGAGCAAGGGAGTGAGAAGCAGGTTTTTTGCATGGAGAGTTGTGAATGATTGGACTGCATTGCCTTAGAGTGTGGTGTCTGTCTGCAGAGATGGTATGATGAGCTGTGTTTGACAAAGGGACCTCCTTGATGAGTTTTTGACTTCATGGGGTCTCATGATAATAATAATACAATAATAATAGAATACAGCTTGTGATTTCTTCCCACAGTGCATCACCTCACACTTTGCCACATCAAACTGGCAGCCATTTACCTTTGCTCATACTGTAGTCTATTTAAGTCATTCTGCAGGTTCTCTACATCACCTTTGTGTGCTATTTCTCTTCCCAGTTTTTCATCATTAGCAGATATATATTGAAATATTTCCTGTCACTTAATTTCATATATGTCATTGACATACAAATTAAACAGTAGAGGACCAAGTACTGTGCTCTAGAATATAATATAAATAGAAAACAGAATTTGCAAAGCTGGTATGGTAGGAAGTAAGGGGATTTAATATCCCCTTAATTTAAGTAATCTTTCTAATTATTCCAAGTTTTATATAGATATCTTGTGCACATAAATTCAGTTTTTGTAATTTGTGTGCAGTTATGTCTTTTCTGAAGCAACAAAATATATTAATTCTTTCAATTAATTTAATTGCATGTCTAGTTACAGCCAGTTAGTGGAGACATCCAGAGGATCATTACCTTAGTAGCCTTCCAACAGATACCACAGCTAGGCACTGGTAAGTCAAAAATGATATTATACATTGAATAAATGATATGAATACATTGAATTACTTAATAAACTTTTTGGCCAAACAAAATTGTATTGTTATTAATAACTTCAGACCTGCATGAAGTCAAATCAAGATCCACATTTTCACAAAAAAAAAATAAAAAATAACTCAACCATGCTGTAACCCCATTCACATTTTCTGCATCCTCAGGCAGTGCATTCTACTCACTAAAACTATCCATGCAAAAAGAACTTGCCTCATCACTCTCGTTCACACACTCCTTTATACAGCTTCCAGGAATGACCTCTTGTTCTACACCAGTCTCTCTCTCTCTACTCTGCTCTACTCTATAAAACTTCTCCACATTAATCTAGTAACAACCCTTCACAAAATACTCTCTCCTTCTTCTATTCACAGAGCACTACAAATTGCATTCCCCCACACTATCATCATATGCCCCATTCCATAGACCTAAAACTAACTTTGTTTGGACCATCTGTAATATATCATCATCATCTCCTTGAAAATTAGGTGACCAAATCTGCACACAGTAAGTGGCCTGAACAAGGGCTTATGCATTTAAAGATCCTTCTCATCATTGCCATAATCTATTGTAATAGACCTTACAATTTAGCAGTGTGACCCCTAAACTTCAAGTCATTACTGTCCACCATCACCCCCTGATCTCTCATTTCTTCTTCAGAATTTCTCCTTTAATTGTATACTCTGTTTCCCAAACTTGCCTACCATTCAAGACCTTGCACTTTGCAATGTTAAACTGACAGCTCCACTTACTTGCCCACTCATATTAGTCCTTTGAGATCCTCCAGTAAGGTCACAACATCTGCTCTGCTTCTCATAGCTCTTTCCAACTTTGCACCATCTTTTTTCCACACTGACAGTCTATTTAAATCATTCTGCATGCTTTTCACATCACCTTGATTAATTACTTTATTCAATTTTCCATCATCAGAAACCACTGAATATCTCCCTTCAAATTATTTCTTATATATGTACAAATTAAACAGCACTGGTCCAAGCACAGAACCATGCCACACACACCACTAGTCACCTGTCTTCTCCTAGATTCTGCTCCTCCATATATTACTTTCTTTTTGGTATATGACCATCAGCCACACATTTTATCCATATCACCAGTTTCCTTTTGATCCCCACATGGAATCCCCAATATCACATGGAACTTTTAACAGAGTTCCATGTGATATTCTGTCAAATACCTTTCCAAAATCCAGCAGAATCTTCATGTAGCCATGCCATTCCTTTTATCTACCTCAGCTTTCACTCTATTGTCCCCCATAGAGTATCATATTCTTATCCACCCATTCCTGAATTCTCTTTTTGACCAACTTTTCCAATACTTTTACCACTACTCTTGAGATACTGATTGGTCTATAATTTGATACTGCAGTCTTAGAACTCCTGCATGCAAAGGAATTATTTTGCTCTCTTTCCACTACCTTGTTTGGTATCTGCAGTCTCTAGTCTTTGGTCAAGTGTTTTACTTCTGAATTCTGTCAGAACTGAGACTTCAATTAAAGAGCATAGTCAGAGGCATTTCCAGTTCTCTTGCACAATCTCATAAAATCCGAGCTGATACCCTATCTAATCCCATGGCTGTATTTACATTGAGATTCTGAACCTTTGATTCATCCACCACATTTCCCACATTCTTCCCTGTTACATATGTCACAACAGTAACTTCATCATCATCAAATTCCTGACATGTATTCTCAAGGGGTGTACAGGATATGATAGTACTACAAGAAAAATTTACATCATTACTAACTTCCTATCTACAATTTTCCTCCAAATCAGTCTGTTACTTGTCAAGACTCCAACATTATCAGAACTTATATTTCTATCGTCTACGGCACTTTGTACCATATCAATCCATATATATCTTCGTGTTCCTCTGAGTTATTTTCCTGCCAACCTGGCAGAGAACACTTGATTTGCAAATCTTTCCTCACCCATTCTGTTTAAGTGACCACACCACTTCAGATTAGCTCTGCAAACGCATTCCTGGATGCTGACAATGTCAAGTTCTTTCCTAATATCCTCGTTTCTAATATGATATTGCCATTGATGCCATCTATTCACACCTCTAATCTTTCTCAGGACTCTCATATCTGTGGTCTCTAGTCTTTGGTCAAGTGTTTTACTTCTGACCCAGCTCTCAGATCCATAAGTTAAAACTGGTTTGAATGCTGTCTTGTGTACAACTAATTTAGTGTTCTGACTCATTTCTCTCTTATTCCATATAAATCTATTCAGTTGACTTCCTGCCATACCAGCTTTGTTGATTCTGTTGTCTATTTCCATATTTAATTTACTCTCTTCAGTAAAAATCGTGCCTAAGTAGTTGAAATGTTTTACTTGTTCCACAGGTTCCCCGTTCACAACACAGTTGACATTTTCAACAATTCTACCTATTTTCATTGTGTTTGTCTTTTTAATGCTGACCTTCATAACATATCTATTACGACAGTTATTCAATTTAGTCAGGTAATCTTGCAAACTTGTAGCGAATTTATTTAGAATTATAACATTTAGAATTATTTAGAATTATAATTTATTCTAAATAATTCTATTTAGAATTATATATTCAATTTATTTAGAATTATAAAATATCAGTTCTTTGCATAAAGCAAAGAACTGACATTAACATCTGCAATTTTGATATCATGTTTAATACCACTTTCCTTCATAATGTGATCCACATTAATAAATAACAGAGGGGATAATGTACATCCTTGTCTCACACCAGATTTAACATTAAACCATCTTCCTCTACTTCCTTCAATTCTAACTGCTGACTTACAACTCAAATAAAGACTAAGTATCGCATGATACAATGCCCCATTGACACCATATAACTGTAGCATATTGAATAGCTTCTCTCTTGGCACCTTGTCATATGCCTTTTCCAGATCGACAAAACTTAAATATAGATCTTTGTTATATTCCCATGCTATCTCAACTATTTGTCGTAAAGTGAAGATCTGATCCTGACAGCCTCTATTTGGCCTGAATCCAGCTTGTTCTTCACCAAGCTTTTCTTCCACAATTCTCAACGGTTTCTCAAGTATACTTGCTTAGATCTTGCCAGGAACATTCAGTAGGGAAATACCTTTGTAATTCTCACATTCAGTTTTATTTCCCTTTTCATATATGGGTACTATTAGAGCTCTACTCCACTCATCGGGAATTCGTCCCTCTGTCCATGCTTCCTGAACTATGCAGTGCAGCCACTGTAAGACTTTTATACCACCATACTTCAGCATTTCTGTTGAATGTCATCTACACCTGCTGCTTTTCACATTTGATGCCTTTGATAGCTTTTTCTACTTCATGTATGGATATGTATTCCTGACTGTATGCCTCTTGAGTGTTTTTTACCACTTTGCTATCACTGCTTGTTTCATTTAGCAATTTCTCGAAGTAATTACTCCATACTTGAAGGATATCTTTTTCTCCCATTTTCTTGTCACCTTCATCATCATCACTAACTCCGTTTACAGCACTCTTTCCTCCATTTCTAAAATTCTTCAACAATCTCTAGAATATCTTACCACCTTCTTGATATTTATTTTCTATGTTCTTGCCAAAGTCCTCCCATGACTTTTGTTTAGCTAGTTTTACAGAGTGTTTCACTTTCTTACATTTGTCTCTGTATTCTCTAAGAGCACAAGCTGTCTTATTTGCCAGGAACTTTTGATATGTTTTCTTCTTTTCCTTCACTGATTCTTTAACTTCCTGTGTCCACCATGGAGTTCTAATTTTTCTATCCTTGCAGAAAACTTCACCACATGCCTCTCTGGCTGAATCAATCAGGGTTTTCTTCAAGGCTTGCCACTGAATCTCCACGGTTTGGTTCCTGTTCTCAAACTCCTTCATTTTTCTTCAATAATCTTTGAATATGTTAGTCTACAGTTCACATCTGAGAGCTGCTCAACTTTTATTCGCTTTAAAACTTTCTTACATGTTATTCTTTTCAATATGAAATTCAATTTTATCCTGCTCAAGACTAAATAGTGATCACTTCCAATTTCAAATCCTCTGTACACTCTGGTGTCCTGCACCAGAGAGAAAACATCGTTATCAACAATAACATAGTCAATGAGACTTTTCTTATTCCTAGACTCTTCTCTCCATGTGAATTTGTGCACATTTTTATGTTGGAACATGGTGTTAGTAATAACCAGTCCATGTCCTGAGCAGAAATCCAACAGGTATTTACCATTATTATTAGCTTTGTTCTTTTCTCCAAATTTTCCCAAAATATTTTTGTATGTCTGACAATCATTTCCTACTCTGCTATTTAGATCCCCAACAAGAACAAACTTTTCCTTTTTCATTGTGTCAGTTGCTTTCTCTAAAGCATCAAAAAATTCTTCTACCTTAGTAGAACCTTCTGTTGGACCATGAGCACAAATAAGTTTCATCTGCCATTCAAGAAGATTAGCCTCGTATTTTGTGTTGAATACTATGGCTACTCCTTCTTTTCCTTGATTGTCATTGCCTGAATATAACATTTTGTATTTATTGCTCAGAAAGACCTCACCAGTTTTTGTCTTTTTTGTTTCAGTCACTCCTATTATTTCGATCTGGTACTTATCTAATTCCTCGGCTAGCTCCATTTCTTTGCCATTCAGGCTTCTTATGTTGATAGTACCGGTCTTTAACTCTGGTGATGTTGAGTTGAGGCGTGTTTTCAGATTTGTTCCAGTAACTGACTTTTCGCTGTTCTCCCTGGTGAAAACAATGGGGGCCTTGTTTAACCGGGTGACGCCTCAGCCGGCATGAAATTTTGTCATGTTGTACCATCATTTTGTATATTGGTTTAAGCCATTAAGAATACAATTTGGTTGGCTAAATCCCAAATTGCCAGCTCATCCTCATTCGTTCAGTATCCGGGTAGATACCCAAGCGTCGGGCACAGGCGTCGGGGGGGGGGGGGGGCAAAGCCCCCTAGTATAATATACACTCTTTGATCTTAAATTTGAAATTAAGCAGTCTCTCCCTATTCTGTCTTGAAAGTGACAGATGTGATTATGGATTGTAGTGTAGTAGGCATTGGTAATTCATGAAATTTTAAACTGAGCCGAGTTATCTTGGATTATCAAAAAACTAGTCACCTTTAAAATATTCTCAAATAACATATGGCCTCACTGTCATGTTATTGTTGAGGTTTCTTTAATTAATAAACGTCAAAAAAAAATCTGCCTAGTGAAAGCTCATATGTAGGTATAAATGATGTTATAAAGGGTATGCTCTATGGCATATTTTCTACCACAAATTATTCATTTGTTCTGAGAGTTTGCTATAGCGAGAGTTATATTTGGCTTGTGCATAACAATATTCAGGTGATGGGATTATGAGATAATCTGCTACATTTTGTTCCTGAAAATATGAAACAGAGGTCTAAATTTGTATGTGTGTGTGTGCATATACATACATACTTTATATATACACATAATATACAATATTTCATATATTTAATATACATATATACACACACACATACACACTGCTTGGAAAGAAGTCAATGCACTCTGGTAAGACCTTCACTGGGCAACTGCCATGTCCACACCCATCCATCTGCTTGGTATAGGGTATAGTGTGATTTGTTACTCAATAACACAACTTTCCAAGCTTCCACACCTCACTGTATATGCTCTTTGCACCACTGAAGACGATGTTGCATGTTGGTTTGGGTAATATGGGGGCTTCCATATTGTGGTCCTACTATGAAAACGCATGTTATGAGTCTTGGTTCTGAATGTTTTTGTGTAGATTCATGTTCCAATCAATGTCCAAAACTCTGCATTCAACATGTCGACTGAAGAATAGAGATTTTTACATATTATCCTTCTTGGCACTGTACGGTCACATTTGGTGTGTGTGGTGGATTGTCCATTGTGGGTAGCATTTGCAGTTGACTTCTTGCACTTCCATCTCAGTATGGTATCACTGATTAGTGACCTGGAATTTCTGAATTTGCCAAACAGATAGGCCTGTAACATGACATCCTATCATGATCCTTCTTTCAAACTCCTTCACTTCCCTTCTCCCAGCCATTACTGGATGGGAGAAGGGAACTGATATGATGCTCCCAAGGCAGTTGCACTGACTTGGGAGCATCATATTCCTTTAGTTCATGACTCTTTTTTTTTTTAAAAAAAAAAAGAGTCACAAACTTTTTTAAAAAAGGTCTGCTCCATTGCCAAAAATTGCTTAGCATTTCTTTTATATTGTAAACATTTTAGGAGCATCATGAATTTCAGTAATCTAAAGTATTAGTATATTATTTCTTGCTATTTACATACTCCTTTAACCTTGGCTGTCTTAAAACTCTTAAGGCTCTTGTTGTTAAAAAAGGTCAATCAAAAACTAATATATATATGAACAAGCTTTAATGACTGATACCGAGAGATAAAAAGATGACATGATATATTTGAAAAGATACTACTAGTACACTAGTTTCGTTGAATTGATCAACATCTTCAGGTATCACAATCAAAGAAATATATAAAGAATTACAGAGACTTAAAATTGTAATAACAGAACAAGTACAAAAAGACAGTAGCATGTTTGAAAACACAATGCGAGCTTGAGTTCCAAACAAATGTATACTACGTGCTGTCACAAGTGCGACAAGAGTGAACAGAGGCAACGTGTGCATCAGAGAGAGAGAGATTGAAACTTAGGCTATTGTTGATGTGAGAGGAATCTAGAGAAATTTCTCTAGATTCGACAATCTTTCTCTCGAGTTCATCATAGCACACATGGATGTTAGAAGTCTGAGTCCAGTTCACAATGTGTTGGCAGCCTTCATCTGAGTTAACTGAAAAGAGAACGTGGCTAGAGAGCACTGACTCTAGTCCTGTTATAGGAGATATCTCTACGGTGTTCTCCCAAACATAGAAGGATGGATTTAGCAGTCTGACCAAAGTATGGCTTTCCACAATCATAAAATCTTGTACACTCCTGGAAACTGAGTTGGAAGATGTTTCTCTTTAGGTTTACTAAGTATTGAACGAAGTTTTGGGAGCATAGTGAAGCAAGTTTTGAAGTTAAACTTTTTGAGAATTTTTGCCAGTTTTGGTGAAAGAGAGCTGATGTAAGGCAAAGAGATGAAGGCTCTGGGGGAAGAGGGATCTTCAGAAGTAGGTGAGTGACTGGGGGAAAGATACTTGTCAATTTTCTTAGGGAAGAAACCATTATTAATAAAAGTTTTTTTTAAGAAAAAGGAGTTCATTTTCAATTTCTGTTTCTTCTGTAAGTAAATATTTGGCTCGGTGAGCTAAGGTGGAAATAATACCAAATTTTTGTGAGGGATAGTGATGGGAGGAAGCATGAAGGTATCTATCAATATGAGTAGGTTTTCTGAAAATTGAGATTTTAATACTCTCAGCACATCTGGTAAGTTTCAGTTCTAAAAAGGGAAGGCAGTCATCGGATTCCAGTTTGAAAAAACTGGAATCCGATGACTGCTTTCATGGCACTTAAGACATGGCAAAAGAGATTTTGTCATGACACTTGTTTAGGTGGTCTAAAAATAAATTGAGGTTGTTGACACCATCTTCCAACTCGGTTTCCAGGTGTGTACAAGATTTTATGTGATTGTGGCAAGCCATACTTTGGTCAGACTAAATGCATCCTTCTACATTTGGAAGAACACCATAGAGATATCTCCTATAACAGTACTAGAGCCAGTGCTCTCTCTAGCCACATTCTCTTTTCAGTTAACTCAGACGAAGGCCGCCAACACATTGTGAACTGGACTCAAACTTCTAACATCCATGTGTGCTATGATGAACTCAAGAGAAAGATTGTCGAATCTAGAGAAATTTCTCTAGATTCCTCTCACTAAGTTTCAATCTCTCTGATGCACACATTACCTCTGTTCACTCTTGTCACACTCGCGACAGCACATAGTATACATTTGTTTGGAACTCAAGCTTGCATTGTGTTTTCAAACACACTACTGTCTTTTTGTACATGTTCTGTTATTACAATTTTAAGTCTCTGTAATTCTTTATATATTTCTTTGATTGTGATACCTGAAGATGTTGATCAATTCAACGAAACTAGTGTACTAGTAGTATCTTTTCAAATATATCATGTCATCTTTTTATCTCTCGGTATCAGTCATTAAAGCTTGTTCATAATATTCCTGTCGAGTAAAATGAATTCTGAAAAAAAAAAAAATATATATATATATATATAATGATGATGAACAGCCTATTTTTCTACCCACTGCAGTAAACCCAATCCATATTGGGAGAGTGTATCTATACTTAGGTGAATGAATGTATGAAGGTGAAAGACAATCACAAACATTCATGCCTATGCGGGATTTGAACCCTCAGCCTCTTGGCTGGAGAGCAGATATGCTAACCACTTGGCCAACCAGGCTGGCACACAAACACACACACATACATATACATATATATATATATAAAGACGAAGGGAATGGAACTGATGGAGTTTGAAAGAGGTATCATGATAGAATACCATGTTACAGGCCTATCTGTTTGGCAAATTGACAAGAAAACTGATGTACCAATAACATGGAAGAAGGCTACCCTAATTCTGATACATAAAAAAGCTGAGATAGAAGACTTGATGAACTACTGACCTACCAGTCTACTATCATTGGTCTACAAAGTGTTTACAAAGGTCTTAGCTCATAGGCTTTGTGCGACTCTAGACCTAGCACAATCAAAAGAACAGGCAGGCTTTGTACAATGGACCATGTTTAAGTTGTACAGCAGATTATTGAATGGTGTAATGAATATCAGTTACCACTATGTCTTGGTTTTGATGACTATGAGAAAGCTTTTGATTCACTTAAAAATTGTGCAATACTTAAAGCATTATGAAACCAACAGATGGAGGATCCATACATCAGAACCATCAAATCAGCATACACCAATGCCACAGCAGCAATTCATTTCAATGTCTTATATCTCTCTGGGAATACAGAGAGGTATAAGACAGGTCTCCAAAATTATTCACAGCATGCCTGGAAGAAATATTCAAACTTCTTGATTGGGAAGGGAAAGGTCTGAAGATAAATGGAAGATATTTAAGCCATTTACGCTTTGCAGATGACATAGTTATCTTTACTTCGACTGTGCATGAATTACACACTCATATCTATGAGCTCCAAATTGCTAGGAAAACAGCAGGCCTAAAGATAAACCTAAAGAAGACCCAAGTTATGTTCAATAGCTATGTCCAACCAGAAATAATAAAAATCGATAATGAGGAAATTAAACAAGTAGATCATTACATATACTTAGGACAACAGATATCAATGGAACAAGATATCATGGACGAAATTAAAAGGTGCACGATGCTTGGGTGGAAAGTATTTGGAAAATTATATTCAATATTCAAAAGCCAACTACCATTATGCCTGAAGAGAAAAGTTTTTAACCAGTGCATTCTTCCTATACTGACATATGGCTGTGAAACATGGACACTGAATGCAAAGGAAATTCAAAAATTTAAGAACAACACAATTTATTATGAAAAGAAGTATGCTTTATTCCTGGATAAAAAATACATGGATAAAAAACACAAGATTGGATCACAAAAGGAATACATGGATAAGAAATCAAACCAAAGTCTCTGACATCATAGGAAGAGTGAGACATCTAAAGTGGCAATGGGCTGGGCATATTGCTCGAAGACAAGATCAACGGTGGACAAAGAAGTACTAGATTCGATTCCATGAGAGGTTAAAACGACCACAATGCTGACCTAAATCACGGTGGATTGATGGTATCATCAGATTTGCAGGAGTGACATGGAAAAGGAGAGCCATGGACAGACAGTTTTGGAGTAATCTTGGAAAGGCCTTCATCTTGCAGTGGATCGACAATGGCTGATGATATATATATATGTAGTGCTCTTATACACGAGAGGTAACAGAATCTGTAACAAATTGATGCTGTGTATATGTGCATCAGTTGCGATTTCATTTGTAATCATATAAAAGGGTCAGATAATTGAAATACAATTACATGGTGCTCTATCAGAAGTTGGTTGACATGCAAGGGTAGGTTAACTGAAGGGGCATTGTTTTGAAGTTCGGATAAATGGTGGATTACTGTATATATAATCATAACTGTAATCATATACAATATGATTATATTTTGTAATATTTCTAGATTTTAATAAAGTGCTGTTGTCAGAAATATTAATATTCAAATCTCATTAGGATTTGATGTTAGAAGCTGCCATGTAAGACTGTGTCTACATGATGGGGTAAAAGTAAGTATTTTAATTTTTTATAAGGTTTTTCTCAAATGTTAGTACCTTTTTCTGTTTTTATTTATTTAGTTATTTCTCTTACCTTTACAGATATTACCTTAGATATTCATTTGTACAATACACTTATGTCTGAAGCAGAAGTGATTTTTCAAATAATGAGAGCTCACCTTGATAAGATTTATCAACATAATGTGTGTGACATAGCACAAAGTGCTAGCACTACATTGTATGAAGATAAAGGTGCATGACGAGGTTCTAGAACTGTTGAATAATTATATTATTATTATTATTATTATTATTAAGAGAGACCTCCAGGGAGTCAGGAACTCATCGAGGGAGGCCACATACCACATGCACCAGCTGTCATATTTATTCTTGATTCATTCACACTGCTTGCACTCACAACATCCAGTGGTAGTCCATTCCAATCATGCACCACCCTATGAGAAGAAATCTAGCCCTCACCCTCTTCTTAGCAGCATACGGTCTTAGCTTCCAAGGATGCCCACTTGTCCGTTCTCCAGCCTCCATAAATTGAAAAATTCCATCTACTAACATCCTGTATGATCCTTTCAGAAGTTTGTAAGTCTCAATCATATCATCTCCTCTTTCTCCTGTTTGCTAGTCTGCAGTCTACAAGTTCTCTATCTGTCTTCATAATCAGTATTTCATAATCCCGATATCATTTTAAGCACTCTCCTTTGCACTCTCTCTCTCTCTCCACTATATCAGAATCACAATGGAAACCAGACCTGCACACAGTAGCCCAAGTGAGGTCTTATCAAGGCCTTGTACAGAGGCAAAATGACATCCTTCTCTTTACATGTGAACATTTGTTTCAGCATTGCAATTATCTTTTGAGTTGTATTTGCAATCATTGCTACATGGCCCCTGAACTTCAACTTCCTATCTACTAGCACTTCAAGATCCTTAGCCTTATCAGTTTCTTCTAGCATAATCTCACCAATATAATACAACATTGGATATTTAATCACGCCAAAGTGAATGACTTTAACGTTTAATGCCATTAAATTGACATCCATTTTCCCATGCCCACAATTCCAGCCTATTCAAATCATTCTGTGAGTACTGCATATCAGCCTAATTCCTGATTACCCTATCTGTCTTTGCATCATCAGCAAATAGCTGAATGTTGCCTGTCAAATCCTTCCCAATATCATTAATGTACAAATTGAATAATAGTGGACCAAGCACTGATCTTTGTGCTACACCACTGGTTACCTTAAGTTTTGCAGACTTACATCCCCTGTATACTACTTTTTGATATCTGTCAGTAAGCCATCCTCTTATCAATGCTAATATTCTATTATCCAAACCCATATTCTCCAATTTATGCAACAGTCTTCCATGCTATATTCTATGAAAAGCCTTAGTAAAATCCAAAAGTATCAGTGTATCCATTCCCCTTGTCTAGTTCAATGGTAACATTGTTATAGAATGTGAACAAGTTGCTAAAACATTACCTTCCCTTAATAAACCCATGTTGCTCATTGGAAAGTAAAGATTCACTGTCAACTCACTTCTGAATGTGAGCCCTAACCAATTTTTCCAAAATCTCACTACCACTCCTGACTTACTAATTGGTCGATAGTTGAATACATCAGTCTTTGCACCACCTTTGTCCACTGGAATTACCATACATTCTTTCCATTCCTGTGGAATCTTCCCTGTTCTGAGACTCATATTAAACAGCTTGGTCAAAGGAATAGCCAGTTCAATTAAACACTCTTTTAGCATATGTGCTGATATCCCATCAGTCCCTATTGCGGAATTCATATTCAGTTTATGCAACAGCTCTAATATCTCATCCTCATACACCTGAGTTTCTTCATTCAGTGAAGAGGTAGCAGTGAACTCAATGTTGCGTACACCAGTTTGATAGCTTTTAACAAAATGGGCACTCATTAGTTGAGCAACCGCTTCTGCATCTGTTACTGTACTTGCAGCATATTGATAGAATTCTTGCAGGTTGTCTTTACTACGCAGAGCCAATTTCTTTTCATACTTTACTTTCCGTACAACAGTTGTGACTATTTTAGCCTGCTGCTTATGATTTTCATAATGGACATCATCCTTGCACACGGTATTCGTTCCACATCATCCATTTCTTATGAATCTCTTGCTTAATAAGATTACACATCCATTTGATTCCTACCCTATTTATTCTTCGAACTCTCAGGATACATTCTGATATTGCATCAATTAAGTATTGTTTAAATGCTTCCCATGCACTGTCGATATTCTTCCCATCCAGCAACTGATCCCAGTCAACTGAACTCAGTATACTCATTATTTCCTGCTTTGTAGTTCAGCATGTAACCTTTTCTGAATGGAACATTCATAAACTTAGTCACTTATGACTAAGCATGAATACTTCATACTTACTGTCACCAACCAGATGCAGAATAGTTATGTCTTTAACTGAAACACCTTCTGACACTATAATCAAATCTAACATTCTTTGACCTCGAGTTCCTTCTGTCACATGCTGCTTGAAAAAAGTTGTCCCACAACAGCTCAATCATCTGAATGAGAATTCAGGAATGGGGGGACAGTGGGAGATCAGCACGTGCTAAAGGAATATTCAGCTGAATTGGTTAGGCACTTGACATATTTGAGTCTCAGATCAGAAAAGATTCCACATCAATGGAAAAAAATTATGATAGTACCATTGTATGAGGATGGTGCAAAAAAAAACAAATCTGGCTAACTACTAACCTATCAGTATCTCTGGAATGATGGTGAAGGTTTTAGAGAACTTGATAAGAATTTACATGCTGACATGGATTGACAGACAAGCTATACTTTGCAAGGAACCACACGAGTTGACTAAAGGAGATCACATCTGAGCAATTGCTCATATTTGATATTAATGTTATAGCTGTGTTGGGTGAAGGGAATGGATACGTTATGATAGATAATGTTGAACTTTGCATTTGTTAGAACACCACATAAATTACATAAATTGGATGATTTGGGATTGGAATATAACCTGTTGACTTGGATAAATGGGTGACTAACAGAACAGTTATCAGAATGTGGTATATGACAGATGCAAATTTGCCATATTTAAGGTTACTAGTAGGGTACCCAGGGATCAGTCCTTGGACCATTATTCAGTTTATACATTAATGATACTGCAAAAATATTGTTCAATTGTTGCTGATGATGTAAACATTGGCAGGACAATCAGGGATGCTATTGATTTACTGCACTTACAGAATAATTTGAATAGGTTGGAATTGTGAGCAAATGATAATGACTATTAATTCAGTGTTAGTAAATGTGAAGTATTATGAGACTTTTGCCTTATGAGATTTTCAACAGATATTATATTGGTGGGATTATGCTTGGAGAAATAAAGGAGGCCAGATATATTGGAGTTACAATGGATTGGAAGTTGAAGTTCAAAGGTCACATAGCAAAACTTGCAAATACAACTCAGGATAATTGTGATGCTGAAATGTCTGAAGTCATTTGCCACTTTACAAGGCCAAATCTCTGCACAGTAGCCCCACATGTGGACTACTGTGCACAGATTTGGCTTCCTGGGTTCCAAAGTGATAAAAAGACTTTGAAACAGGTGCAAAGAGTTACAAAGATGATATCAGTATTATGGAATGTAGATTATGAGGACAGATTAAGAGTTTGTGGATAGCAGACAGTGGTAAACATGAGATGGGGGGGGGATGTGATAGATGTATATAAACTTTTGCAGGGTGTTATAGGATATTGTTGATGAAATTGGAAGGTAGGAAGAGGAGGGCTAAGGGTCATTCATGGAAGTTAAGTTTGTGGGCATTTAGGAAAGGGTGAGAGCTACATATTTCTTTCATAGAGCCGTGAGTGAGTAGAAGAGATTTGTCTGTTGAAGTGGTGAGTGTATCCAATGTTTTCACTCCTGGTTTTTGCTTTTATAAATATTAATTTCTATAGGTTTTTTCATATCTGATATAAACGTAAATCATTTCTAAATATTTCCCCTAAGCAATGATAAATCATTTACATAACAGGAAAAGCCTTCAAGATTCACTTCACAAATATATATGTAGGTTTTGTTACAACCTCAGTAATGGCCATTTCACTCTTCATCAAATCCCACCTAATTTTTTAACAGACATTCACTCTCTTCAAGCATTACTCATTTCAGTTTTTCCCATATATTTGCTTTGATATATAATATGTAAGAGAGTTTCCAAATTAAAATATCATATTTTTGATCTTCTTTGCTAAAAATCTCTATTGCTCTCCTATTACCACTACCATCCATCCTGCATTTGTTGATTTCCTTTCTTTAATATTCATTTTCTGTAGTCCAACTCTCCTTACAGTGAAGTCAGTTTCCTTAGAGATTTTAGCATTCACAACTCTAACTGGTTTTCCTTTTCTAACCAACTGTGCAGATCAAGTAGATGCAGATAGTGAGAAATTTGCTATCACTAGTGATCTTAGATCACATGCCTACCAGAAGACCTAACCATTCTCCAAATATTTTTAAGTCTATTCTAAACACACCGCAGATGTTTGTCCTTAGACTACAATCCTAATATTGTGACATGATCTTTTTGTCATCTATTTTTCATTTCCTGTGTTGGATTGTTGTCTGAGGACAAAAAATATTGTCAGAAGACTGATACAAACATTTGTACTGAATGCATTATTGAAACAATTCTTATTAGTATGGAAATGTTTATTCCCCAGATAATTTGAAATTCTCATGCTTCCATAAGTGTGCAGAAGCTATACAAGAGAGGAACTAGGCACATCATCACAGTTGGACTTCATCTTGCAAGAGAAGTATTAGGCATATCACATATATCTAAATTTCTATCATTCTTTTCTGCTTCTACTAAAGCCCAAGATAGCTGATGCAAATTATTAACACTGATTTTGAAAGGATCAAGAGATTAATGCAGGAAACGTTTCAAATGATAGTCATGCATTCTGCTATCTTGCTAAAGTTATTGGTTGTAACTTGTGTGTGTTGATAAATTGCGTGTGTTCTCAAGGCCAATTTGTCTGGATACTGGATGAAAAACCCGAGTTTCTGGGAGAAAAAAAAATCCCTGCTACTTCCATATATGAGTTTAATCCTTTATCCAAGTGTGAGAAACAAAGTTTGTGCCTGAAAGTATCTTCAGGACTGGGGTAAGGTGGTACAACACCAGGGCACTCCTTGCAAAGGTGGAGCAAGCTACCAACACTCCTATCTCAGTATCTCCCATAATGCAAAACACATCTCCTTGCGGATATGGGAGATACTGAGATAGCAGTGTTGGTAGCTTACTCCACCTTTGCAAGGAGTGCCCTGGTGTTGTACCACCTTACCCCAGTCCTGAAGATACTTTCAGGCACAAACTTTGTTTGCTCACACTTGGATAAAGGATTAAATTAAATTTATTATACTCTAACCAAGTGAAAAATAAACTTTCAACATCTTTCTCTAAATCCAGAGTAATTTATTAAAATAAGGTTGGCACACCATTTGGCAACTCCTATAGGTAGAGATGACCTGCTAATGCTTCTGCCTGGTATCTCCACTTGGGCCTGGCTCCCACTGAAGAGACCTCAATAAAGGTCGAAACTAGTCTGGGTTGTGGCCCTTCCCTTAATGCATTAACATTAGACATATCTGCAAGGAGATGTGTTTTGCATTATGGGAGATACTGAGATAGGAGTGTTGGTAGCTTGCTCCACCTTTGCAAGGAGTGCCCTGATGTTGTACCACCTTACCCCAGTCCTGAAGATACTTTCAGACGCAAACTTTGTTTGCTCACACTTGGATAAAGGATTAAACTAAATTTATTATACTCTAACCAAGTGAAAAATAAACTTTCAACTTCCATATATGAGATCGACTAACATTGATGTTTTTGTATTGATGCCTCAAATGTTGGTGAAATGGATGTGAAAGTGATTGGAAGAAATTTTGGTGTTCTTTTTGGGGATGGCAGCATATTTTTATTATTATTATTTCCAATTTTTTTTTGTTATTTTTTACATGAGATTTTTTTTATGTATCTACAGTTAAAACTAGTATTTGTATGATTGGCTTTCATGTTAGTTGTTGATTCAGGGAACATAAAGAGCATATTATTCTTAATTAATATTATATTAAATTTTTATGTTACTTCAACCCACAAAAGACTCTAACCCTATGGTACCTGTGGGCGAGTTAAGGATACTTCCTACCTATTTTTTTATTAATTTTATATATTTTTTATAATCCAGAAATTCTCTCTTAGAGACCAGTGGAAGTTTTATAAGCTACTTCAGTTTTCTGGTAAGGGCAATGAAAGTCATTTCCCTTTTATTAATTTTTTATTAATTTTATATATTTTTTATAATCCAGAAATTCTCTCTTAGAGACCAGTGGAAGTTTTATAAGCTACTTCAGTTTTCTGGTAAGGGCAATGAAAGTCATTTCCCTCTTAAGAGCAATCACAAACTATCTATCAGATTCAAACTCACAATCTTTTGATTGGAGAGCTGATATGCTAACCATTAAGCCAACTAGGCTGACAATTGATTTAATATTAATAATGTATTTATTACTTTAAATCAATTAATTAATTTAAATATTACCATTAATTAACATTATATTACCATTGATAAAATTATCATAATAAAGTTAATTGTTTATAATTACACTGTGTATCTATCCAGATTATTTGAATCATCATTTTTCAATTTTGTTGAAATCATATAATTTGAATCAGGGAAATTAAACTTTGTCAGGGGAGAGTAGGGAAATGATGATTGTGGAAGAAATTTGAACTCCAGGGTTCATCTAAAACTGAGTGTGTGTGTGGTGGCAGGGGGGGGGTTCATTAGGTTACAATTATAACAAAATGAGAGATATGAATCTACAAGGTCAGTGTAACATGTCTGTTAACTGCAAGTAATTCTTTCTAATTAGACTGTCTATCAGGATGAGTATGCTTGATATTTCTGGATTTTGCAAAGGCATTTGACAGGTCATCTGATTAGTTGAAAGTTTATTTTCCACTTGGTTAGAGTATAATAAATTTAGTTTAATCCTTTATCCAAGTGTGAGCAAACAAAGTTTGCGCCTGAAAGTATCTTCAGGACTGGGTTAAGGTGGTACACACCAGGGCAACTCGTTGCAAAGGTGGAGCAAGCTACCAACACTCCTATCCTAGTATCTCCTATAATGCAAAACACATCTCCTTGCGGATATGTCTATTGTTATGCATTAAGGGAAGGGCCACTACCCAGACCGGTTTCGACCTTTATTGAGGTCTCTTCAGTGGGAGCCAGGCCCAAGTCGAGATATCAGGCAGAAGCATTTGCAGGTCATCTCCACCTATAGGAATTGCCAATTGGTGTGCCACCCTTTTTTAATAAATTACTCTGGATTTAGAGAAAGATGTTGAAAGTTTATTTTCCACTTGGTTAGAGTATAATAAATTTAGTTTAATCCTTTATCCAAGTGTGAGCAAACAAAGTTTGCGCCTGAAAGTATCTTCAGGACTGGGTTAAGGTGGTACACACCAGGGCAACTCGTTGCAAAGGTGGAGCAAGCTACCAACACTCCTATCCTAGTATCTCCTATAATGCAAAACACATCTCCTTGCGGATATGTCTATTGTTATGCATTAAGGGAAGGGCCACTACCCAGACCGGTTTCGACCTTTATTGAGGTCTCTTCAGTGGGAGCCAGGCCCAAGTCGAGATATCAGGCAGAAGCATTTGCAGGTCATCTCCACCTATAGGAATTGCCAATTGGTGTGCCACCCTTTTTTTTTTTAATAAATTACTCTGGATTTAGAGAAAGATGTTGAAAGTTTATTTTCCACTTGGTTAGAGTATAATAAATTTAGTTTAATCCTTTATCCAAGTGTGAGCAAACAAAGTTTGCGCCTGAAAGTATCTTCAGGACTGGGTTAAGGTGGTACACACCAGGGCAACTCGTTGCAAAGGTGGAGCAAGCTACCAACACTCCTATCCTAGTATCTCCTATAATGCAAAACACATCTCCTTGCGGATATGTCTATTGTTATGCATTAAGGGAAGGGCCACTACCCAGACCGGTTAACCCAGTCCTGAAGATACTTTCAGGCGCAAACTTTGTTTGCTCACACTTGGATAAAGGATTAAACTAAATTTATTATACATCTGATTAGTGTTTAAATCATGATTAATATGAACAGCATTTGAAACTTGACTTCTGCTATCCTTGCTTATTCCTAATGAGTGTCGATTGTAGAATAGTGGATTGAATAGACAACTAGTCAAGAGAAAGAGTTGTAATAATGGTTTATATGTTATTATAAATGTAACTGGTATTCTGTCACTCTTGGGAGATTTATATTGACAAGTAATCTGTGTATCTGGGTTTGTTGTTAGGTGTTAGAGAAGTTTATGGGGACTAGAAGAAAGTTGATAATAGCAGTTTCTTTATGGTAGTCATCATGGGTTTGTTAGAGGAGGTTGTGTTTCAGCATTCTACTTATGTATTACTACTTACAACAAATTGAAATAGATGGGATTAGATAACAAACTAGTCAGTTGGATAGCTGATTGGCTGCCAGATAGGTATCAGCAGGTTCTGTATGAAGTAGTGGTATCCTGGAAGAGGAAAGAAAGTCACTAATGGAGTGCTACAGGGATCCGTTTTGAGACCATTGTTATTTAATTTGTACGTTAACAACATTGGGACCAGCTTAACTGGTTATGTGCAACTGTTTGCTGATGATGCAAAGTTGGGAACAGCTATGAGAAATAAAGCAGACATTATGTCCTTGCAGGAGGATATGAATAGACTATGTGAGTAGGCAGATGAGTAGTACTATCAGTTGCAAAGTGCAAGGTCTTGAAATTTGTTAGGCAATGTTGGGATGGAGTACACAGTTAATGGAGAAAGTTTAAAAGAGGTGGAGGAGATGAAAGATCTGGATGGTGGACAGAGACTTGAAATTTAGGGCTCACATTGCTAAAATTGTAAGAACATGCCAATGAATCATGGCAATAATGATGAGGGTACTGATATGCAGAAGCAAAGAGGTTATGGTTCCCTTGTATAAGGTTTTGATCAGGCCACATATGGACCACTGAGCACAGATTTAGTCATCTGGTTTTAGTGGGGGATGAGGATATATTGGAGAGGGTCCAGAGAAGGTTTACTAAGTTAATGTCAGATCCAAAGAGAGATTAAGGGAATAATGCAACTTGCAGAACCTTGTGAATAGAAGAAGAAGAGGGGATATGATTGAGGCATAAGTTGGAGAGGGGCTGTTACCGGATTAATGTGGAGATTTTTCATAGAGTAGAGGAAGCTGGGGGTAGAACTAAAGGCTATCCCTGGAAGCTATATAAGGAGGGTTTGTGACAGGGAAGTGAGAAACAGGTTCTTAGTATGGAGAGTGATTGGTGAGTGGCATCACACTTTCATTGTCTGAAAGTATGATGAGTGCAAAAACTACGAATGGGTTTAAGGCACAGTTAGATGATCTTTTTGCATGAGAGAGAATAGATCTCCCATGATGAGTCCTTTGGCTCCATGAAGTTAGATGTTAATGATAATAATAAGCAGTATTAAGAGATTAGTGAATTGTTCATTCAGTGTAAGAATATATGAAGTTCTGTGTTTTGAAATTTAGAGGTAATGTTGGAAGAAGTTGCAGAGGAGTGGATAGCATGGAATCTCTGCAGGTATATTGCATAGGTGTGGAAGACAATCCACAAAATTTCTGCTTTGATGAGGAGGATGTTGACAAGGAGATGATTGTACTCTTCTATAAGGCTTTGATCAGCTGCACCTGAACTGCTTTTTACAGATTTGGTCACCAAGTTTTCATCATTTTTATGATGAAAACTTGATGAAATCTAGGAATTCTGCATCATTTTTATGATGTAAAATTCCTAGAAAGGATACAGAGACAAGTAACCAAAGTAATTTCAAACTGTAAAGTCATGAGCGTAGCGTAAAGGTTTGTAGGGTTGTAGATTCTGTTAGATTTTCATAAATTAGGGAGCAAAGCGAAAAATAATGATAACTCAAAAACCATAGATGAAATGCAATTTGGCAAAAAGTTGTATGATACCAGATACAAAAGAAACATCCACAAAAATTGTAAATGAATATTTTAATTCAGTAACAAGTGAGTATGTGATGACAGCAGTCAAAAACAAGAGGTCAAAATGACGCTGTTCAAAGAAGTAAGGCATATTTTCTTTTGGGGGGGGGGGGGAGGATTGAGAGCAGCAGCACATCTACCTACAGTATCCTAGACATGCTCAATATGATTAAGGTCAGGATACTTAGCTATTCAGTCCATTTGTACAGATGTCTCTTATTAAAGATATTGATTCACAAGCTTTGTTTGATGAGGATGAGCATTATCATCTTGTAGGATAAATGTATGCCCTGTTGCATTTGCAAGATTCATTCCAGGAAGCATGTACAGATCAGTGCATCCACCCAACAAGATGCCTTCCCAAACCATCACACTACTTTCACGGATATTAGAAGAATGATAACATCCCTTGTTCTCTCCAGATCAGAGCATGCTTGGTATCTCTTTGTAGAAAATCAGGGATATGTTATCATCCCCCCTTATATCTGTGAAAGAGACACCTATGGTGGAAGTAGTGTGATGGCTTAGGAAAGCATCTCGTTGGGGTGGATGCACTGACTTGTGTGTGCTTCCTAGCAGAACCATGATTGCTGCACTTATAGGGATGAGGTCCTAGACCACTATGTCCATATGCAGATTTGATAGGGGAGATACATGATAACGTATGTACTCATTGAGTGAAGCTTGTGCACCAATACGGGCCAGCTAGATCTCCTGACCTTAATCCTATTGAATATATCTGGGATGGTCTAGATAAACGTGATGCTGCTTTCAATCCCCCCAAACCTTGAGGAACTTAGGAAAGCTATGCAGGAGCACTGCCGCTGTTATTACCGACCGGGCTCCTGGATACCATTATAAACAGCATGAAAGATTGTTGTGAGCACTGTGTTGCTGTGAAGGTTGGCCACATTCCTTATTGAGGCTCTTAGACAATCTCATTTTGACCGTTGTTTTCATATGCCCATTTGTTACTGAATTAACAAATGGGAAACAAATTAACTATTCATTTACAATTTCTACATGTGAATTTACAAGTTCTTTAATGTCATACTACTTTTTCGCTGAGTTTCATAAAAATTCATTGTACAGTTTTTGAGTTCTCGGGATTTTTTTTCTTGGTTTCTTAATTTATGGAAATCAGCATAGAAGAAGCAGAGGTGATATGACTGATATGTTATAAGTTATTCAGATAAGTAGGATAAGAATGAGAACCAGCCCTCTGGAAACTTCACATAGATGGTAAGCAGGAGTGCAAAGCTTAGTTTTTTTTTTTTTTTTTTGCATGGAGAGTGGTAGATGATCGAAATACATTGCTAGACATTGTAAATGAATTTAGGTTGTGGCATTTAGAATGAATCTCCCTGAATGAGTCTTTTGATCCCATAAGGTATATTATTTAAAAAAAAAATAATAATAATTATTACATGACATCTCCAAGGAGTCCAAAGACTCGTCAAGGGGAGGGTACCTTCTTTACAACTCTGTGTCCACCACTTAATCCACTGAACTGCCACTACCATCATCATCTACTGCCCACCACTACCACTAGCATTTTTTGTTTGTAAATTGCATGCATTCTGAAAGCTGATTTGTCTGTATGAAGGATGAAAAACCCAAGTTTCCTGGAGAAAAAAATCCTGCTACCTCCATATGAGATTGGCTAGCTCACCTTCAAATAAAAAACCCATATTAAGATTCCTCCCGTCATGACGAGAAGGGCCTAGTCGAAGGGTGCAATGTACTGTTGTTCTTCCAGTTGCACCACATTTTTCCAATTGCACTATGCCACTTTGCTTATGCTTGGCTCAAGTATTAAACAAAGTATATAATTTCTTGTCTAGTTTAATGTACTTTATAAACAAGTGGAAGAACTTTTTGTATAATAATAATTATTTTGTGCTTTGTGATTTTCAGTTAGCATCTTCAAGGCCATCTTAATTTTGGATTAATCTGGCATTCCAGATTAATGCTATGATGAACTTAACTCTACAACTTAGATTTTCTCAGTTGTATTTCAGTATTTTACTACAGTGTAGATGCATCTTTCATTCATAGATTCTTGTTCATCTGGATGCATACTGTCAAAATAGTATTCACAGATGAATGTTGTTTTTCTTTAAATTAGACAACTGTTAGTAGTGCAATTTCATTTTATAAAACATACAAAATTATACAAAAGGACAAAATTATATGAAATTATGGTTAATGAGATCAGATAGCCACAAACCATTTATTTGTTATACCACTTATTTGTATATTTCTTGTGATTTTGGCTCTTTATCTTTGAGAAATCCTCCATTTTTGTCCAAGATTGACAAATTTAGATTCACTTTAAAAAAAAAAAAAAGGAAATATATCAGTAATTACAAAATCTCTTTTATATGGTTGTTTGATCATTCTGATACTTGCTTGATATATGATATGAAATATATCTGTGAATACTCTATACTTTTTCCAGGTTCTAAGTAACATTCATACAGTAAGGGCAAAGTATGATTTTAAAACACCAAAAGTTTGGAATTTCTCTGCAAAGGTAATTTAGACATCTTATTTTTACTTGTTATTAAAGTAATTTGATTTTAAATATAAATATAATGATCATTCTAATATATAACAACAAAGCCTGGTGTAAATGGAGCTGACCTGCCGTAACCAACCGATTGAGTATAATAAATCGAATTAGTTAAAATTACTAGATCAAAATTTATTTCAGAAGGAATACCACACACACACACACACACACACAAAAGACGACCTGAATATTCTTGAAAGGAAAAAGATCATGAAACCTTCAAATTTAGTACTTCAATTATTTTTCTTGGGGTGCTTAAAGGGTCAAAGCTGTATAACTGAGAGGAGACCTCCACATAGCCTTTAAAGGAATGCGGAAAACTGAGAAGATGAGGATTAAATATGTGTGTGTAAAAGGAGTTAGAGATGATAAAGGTGACTTGAAAACAGGAGAAAAAGATATCCTTGAAGTATGGAGTAATTACTTCGAAAAATTGCTAAATGAAACAAACAGTGATAAAAAACACTCAACAGGCATACGGTCAAGAATACATATATCCATACTTGAAGTAGAAAAAGCCATCAAAGGCCTGAAATGTGGCAAGGCAGCAGAAGTAGATGATATTTGACCGGAAATGCTGAAGTATGGTGGTATAAAAGTCTTACAGTGTCTGCACTGCATAGTTCAAAAGACCTGGACAGAGGGACAAATTCCCGATGATTGGAGTAGAGCTCTCAGAGTACCCATATATATAAAAAGAGAAATAAAACTGAATGTGAGAATTACAGAGGTATTTCCCTACTGAGTGTTCCTGGCAAGATTTATGCAAGTATACTTGAGAAACGGTTGAGAAGAATTGTGGAAGAAAAGTTTGGTGAAGAACAAGCTGGATTCAGGCCAAATAGAGGCTTTCAGGAGATCTTCACTTTTCGACAAGCAGTTGAGAAAGCATGGGAATATAACAAAGATCTGTATTTAATTTATTTAAGTTAAGGGATATTACATCCCATATTGTTTGATAGCCGAATAAGAAACTCAAAGAGTTTCATGCCGAATATAGTAAATATATATATAAAGTTTGGCGCGTCCAAGCTTAAGCAAATACCTGGATAGTGTTACAACTGACCCTTTAGGGAGTGCAACACTGAGGCAACTCATGGTAAGGGTGGAACAAGCTCCGATCACTATTCTTGATATTTCCCCATAATGTGAAACCCAGCTCCTAGGAGCTGTATTACTCTTCTGCTCCAAGTGAAAAAATCCTCTACCTCCGTATGAGACTGGCTAACTCACCTTTAGTCAAAAGTGACCAGATAAAGGTTCCTCATGTCATAGACAGGAATCAAACCCAGGTCTTTCTGACTAAAGGCTTTGTCTATACAGAGGCTCTTATATGATTATATTTTGATTATATATATATGTGTATATACAGGTAGTTCTCGACTTACGATGTCGTTACATTCCAACTCTCCATCGTAAATCAATTCTGACGTAAGTCGAGGACTTTTGTTAATTCTTGATTTGTTTGATTTCTGTTATAATATTTTCATAAATTAGGTTTCTATTTAACTTGAAATGATGAAAAATGTATATACTTACATAAACATTTATAAATTATTTATTAGCACATACAAATACATAAATACAAAATTAAGAAAGAAAAGCATACATAAACACATATCAAAAATGGTGCACTTACTTTATTTTGAAATTCCTTTAAATATTAGTAAACATAAACAAAAAAACTTATTAACAGTGTCTTTAATTAAACAGGCGAGTAACTGTCACTTATTTGGACGATATGGTTATTTCTCGCAATTGGGAGTATCTTTTTTAATCAGAAAATTGGTTAATGTTGTCTGTTGGTTTTTTTTCTTCATATATTTCGCGATAACATTGCTTTTCGACTTTGGCGAAGCGATCAGTGTCTTGATCCATATTTTCGAGTAGCTGAAGTCCTTGATTTAGTTTAAAAAATACTTCAGCTAATCCTTTTTACCGTAATTTTTTTTAACGATTTCTCTTCTTCATCTTCCTCGTTATTCCTATCTTCTTCTACAACTCTTCCGTTTTGGAAAATCAAGTCTTGATCAGTCAGTTCACCTTCTTCATGATATGCTAATTCTTCTATATCGGTAATATTGATTTCTAAATCCAGTTTTCTTGCAATTTCAACGATTTGTTCTAACATACTATGCTCATTGTACTCTTCAAGTGTCTCCTGCGGTAGTAACTTCTTCCAAATTCCTCGCATACATTGTTCTGATACTTCCTTCCATGAAGTTCCAATGTTCTGGATACATTGGTTAATATCATAATTTTTCCAAAAATCGCATAATGTTATAGCATCGTTGTCCATTGCTGTTATTGCTTGAGAAAATGTAGTTTTCAGGTAATATGTCTTGAATGTAGCAATCGAATCTTGATCCATAGGTTGAATCACAGCTGTTGCATTGGGCGGTAGATACATCACATTTATATTTTCATTCAAATCGCCGATGTGAAGAGAATGTCCTGGAGCATTGTCAAGCAGCAATAGAATTTTAAAAGGAATGTTTTTTTCAAGACAGTAGACACGTACTTCTGGAATAAAACAATTTAAGAACCAGTCTTCGAATAAAACCATTGTCATCCAAGCCTTAGGATTACCCCTGTAGTAAACCAGCAATTTATTCTTGTCAGTGTTTTTCAAAGCTCTGGGGTTTTGTGAACGGTAAACAAGAAATACTTTTAATTTAAAACCAGCAGCATTTCCTCCAAGAAGAAGCATAATCCTATCTTTAAATACCTTAAAATGGGTGCCAATGTAGCTTCTCTGTGAAAGTAAGTTCGTTCTGGCATTCTTTTCCAGAACAGTCCAGTTTCATCTACGTTAATAATCTGCTCTAGCAAATATCCTTCATCTGTTATCATCTCTTTTAGATTTTTCTTGAAATTTTCGGCACTTTCAAAATCGGAACTAGTAACTTCTCCCGTTATTCGTATGTTATGTAAGTTAAATCATTTGAATCGATAAAACCAACCTTTACTAGCGTTAAATGTATGCTCGCCATATTTATCTTTTTGTTGTTTCCTTAAATTGTCAAATAGGCTGTGTGCTTTTGATGATGTAAACAAACTGAGAGGAATATTCTTGTTGATTTGGTCATCTATCCATATCATTAAAAGCTTCTCCATTTCATGAATTGGCCCTTCTCTTTTTTTCATTAAAATTGTACATTTCATATTAACTACCCCTTTAGCTGCCTCTATTATTCTTGATTTATCTTTTATGATTGTTGAAACAGTTGAATGCGATAGTTTTTCTTCTCGTGCTATTTCACCGAATTTCTTTCCTTTGTCATATGCTTTAATGACCATCATTTTAACATCTAAACTTAAAGCTTTCCTCACCTTCTTTTTTATGTTGGAATTTTTGGAAATGCCTATTATTATTATTATCATCTGAGACCTTCATAGAGTCAAGGACTCATCGAGGGAGGCTATAATTCACCCAAAACATTTGTCATGCCTTAAATTCATTCACACTAGATGCACTCACTATCCCTAAAGGCAAATTATTCCACTCACTCACTGCTCTGGGAGAAAACCTAGCTCTTACCCCTTTCTTGACTGTGAGCAAACCTAACTTCCATGGATGTTCCCATGTTCTCTCTCTCTCTCTCTCCACCTTCCATATAATGAAAAATTCCATCAGATGATATCCTAAGAGGGTGGTCTGAAAAGTTCTCGGCCTAACAATGAAAAAAGGAATTTATAATATCAAAATTATTTTTATTTTTCAACATAATCTCCCTTAAGACTAATACATTTATTCCAGCGATGCTCCATGCCATTATCCCCTTCCCTGTAGTGGTTCTCAGTAAGATCTGCAAAATACCCTCTACAGCTGTAATCACCTCTTGATTCGAAGAAAAACGCCGACCTGTGAGGAAGAGTTTTAGTTTTGGGAAGAGATAGAAGTCAGAGGAAGCCAAATCTGGGGAATAGGGTGGATGTTCCAACAATTCATAGTGCAGATCCCTTAATTTTCCCATTGCCAAAACACCTTTGTGGGGGCAGGTACATTGTCCTGATGAAAGATTATTTTTTTCTTCTGCAAACTGGGTCTTTTCTCACGAATTTTTTCATCTAGTCTGGTTAAAAGATCAGAATAATATTCCTCGGTTATTGTTTTACCCTTTTCAAGATAATTAATAAACAAAATGCCTTTAGCATACCAAAACACCGATGCTATGATCTTTCCTGCTGATGGAACTGATTTTGTCTTCTTTGGTGCTGAACAACTGGCTTCTATCCACTGTTTTGACTGCTGTTTGGATTCTGGTGTGTAATGGTGAATCAAGTCTCAACCACAGTAATAAATCTACGCACAAAATCAGTTTTATTCTTGTTAAAGTGCTCCAAACACTGTTCAGAGATTTTCATGCGAGTCTGTTTTTGATCTGCTGTGAGCAAGCGGCACCCATCTTGTGCAAAGCTTTTTCATTTGCAATTCTTCATGCAAAATATATCCTACACGTTCTTTTGAAATGCCTATAGTCTCAGCAATTTCACTCACTTTGACTCGCTGGTCACCCAATACCATATCGTCCACTAGATCAATGATTTCTGGTGTTGTTACACTTTTTGGATGTCCTTCACGTGGATCATCTTCAAGGCTGGTATGACCATGTTTAAACTCGACAGCCCATTTCTTAATTGTCGAAAACGAAGGAGAAGAGTGCCCATAAACTTTTATGAACTTCGAAGGAATTTCTTTTGCCATTAAACCTTCATTTAGAAAGAATTTTATAACCTTATGATACTCAATTTTATCCATTTCAAGGGATACAGACAACACTTTTGCTTCAGAAAGCTGTACAAAACAAACTACTTGATAGAATGATTTGCAACTTCACATGGATGCCTATGACAGATGTACTAACTTGGAAAAAAAAATTGTTCCAATAGTGTTGCCATCTGTGGTCGAGGCCGAGAAGTTTTCAGACCACCCTTGTACCTGGGTGTTCAGAACACCCATTCAAAGGTTTATAAACCTCTATCATATCACTCCTCTTTCTCCAGTTAACCAGTCTGCAATCACATACTCGCAATCTATCCTCATAATCTAAATCCCATAATCTGGATATAATCTTTGTGGCTCTTCTTTACACACTTTCCGCAGCTTCTTTATCCCCTTGGAACCTGGGAGACCGAATCTTCGTACAATAATACAGGTGTGGTCTTATCAAGCCTTAGAAAAATCCAACATTATTATTATTATTATTATTAATACTATTACATGACACCTCCAGAGAGTCCAAAGACATCAAGGGAGGGCACCTACTCTACAACTCTCTGTCTCCACCAACCGCAACTACCTTCATCATCTACACCAATGCTATCTACCACTGACCATCACCACTATTATTTTCACAGACAATCACAAACATCCATGTCCATGGTGGGATTCGAACCTGCAGCCTTTTGGCTGGAGAGCGGATATGCTAACCACTCAGCTAACCAGGCCGGCTCGGATACACTATATATACACAAAGAGTATGGGTACACTATTATCATAGTGTATCCATTCCCTTTTTCCAACTTGGATGTAACATTGTTATAAAATATGAGTAAATTGCTAAAGCATGACCTTCCTTTAGTAAACCCATGCTGTTCCTTGCAGAGTATAGTAAGTTTGTCTACCCATTTTGTCATGCCGGCCTTGTTGGCCGAGTGGTTGCGTACCAGCTCTTCAGCCAAAAGGGCGCGGGTTTGAATCCTGCCATGGCATGGATGTTTGTGATTGTCTGTGAATATACTAGTGGTGGTGGTGATCACCAGTAGATGACATTGGTGTAAATGATGAAGGTAGTTGCAGTTGGTGGAGATGGAAAGTTGTAGGTAGATGCCCTCCCTCAATGAGTCCTTGGACTCCCTGGAGGTGTTACGTAATAATAATAATTTCTGTATGCGAGTTCTTACCAACTTCGCTAAAATCTTCACTACCACACCAGAGATACTGATAGGTTGGTAGTTAGGCACATTAGTTTTTGTTCCTCCCATGTATACTGGAACTATCATACATTCCTTCCATTCCTGAGCTGATTGAGTTTTGGATATTGGGACTGGATGGCATATCAGCCATCCCGTCTCACTGTTGTGTTCACATTTATATTTTTTAATGGAGAAGGACCAGGTCAATACAATTGGCGTTACCAACAAAGAAGAAAAAAAAACTGGTGTGATTCTTCTAAATAACAAATACAGGATGTTATATTCAGGTAGTAATGATCAGACAAAGACTAAGTATTGCATGATATAATGCCCCATTGACACCATATAACTGCATCGTATTGAATAGCTTCTCTCTTGGCACCTTGTCATATGCCTTTTCCAGATCGACAAAACTTAAATACAGATCTTTGTTATATTCCCATGCTTTCTCGACTATTTGTCGTAAAGTGAAGATCTGATCCTGACAGCCTCTATTTGGCCTGAATCCAGCTTGTTCTTCACCAAGCTTTTCTTCCATAATTCTTCTCAACCGTTTCTCGAGTATACTTGCATAGATCTTGCCAGGAACACTCAGTAGGGAAATACCTCTGTAATTCTCACATTCAGTTTTATTTCCCTTTTTATATACGGGTACTATGAGAGCTCTACTCCAATCATCGGGAATTCGTCCCTCTGTCCAAGCTTTCTGAACTATGCAGTGCAGCCACTGTAAGACTCTTATACCACCATACTTCAGCATTTCTGGTTGAATATCATCTACTCCTGCTGCCTTTCCACATTTCAAGTCTTTGATGGCTTTTTCTACTTCTAGTATGGATATGTATTCCTGACTGCATGCCTGGTCAGTGTTTTTTACCACTGTGCTGTCATCACTGCTTGTTTCATTTAGCAGTTTTTCAAAGTAATTACTCCATACTTCAAGGATATCTTTTTCTCCCGTTTTCATGTCACCTTTATCATCTCTAATTCCTTTTACAGCACTCTTTCCTCCATTCTTAAGCTTCTTCAACAACCTCCAGAATATTTTGCCACCTTCTTGATATTTATTTTCTATATTCTTGCCAAAGTCCTCCCATGACTTTTGTTTAGCTATTTTTACACAGTGTTTAGCATTCTTGCATTTGCCTCTATATTCTCTAAGAGCACAAGCTGACTTATTTGACAGGAACTTTTGGTATGCTTTCTTCTTTTCCTTCACTGCCTCTTTAACTTCCTGTGTCCACTAGGGAGTTCTGATTTTTTTATCCTTACAGACAACCTCACCACATGCCTCTCTGGCAGAATCAATCAATGTTTTCTTCAGAGACTGAATCTTTTCTTCCACTGAATCTCCAAGGTTTGATTCCTGTTCTCAAACTCTTTCATTTTTTCTTCAATAATCTTTGTGTATTTTAGCCTACAGTTCACATCTGAGAGCTGCTCAACTTTTATTCGCTTTAAAACTTTCTTACATGTTATTCTTTTCAATATGAAATTCAATTTTATCCTACTCAAGACTACATAGTGATCACTTCCAATTTCAAATCCTCTGTACACTCTGGTGTCCTGCACCAGGGAGAAAACATCACTATCAACAATAACATAGTCAATGAGACTTTTCTTATTCCTAGCCTCTTCTCTCCATATGAATTTGTGCACATTTTTATGTTGGAACATGGTGTTAGTAATAACCAGTCCATTTCCTGAGCAGAAATCCAACAGATATTTGCCATTATTCTTAGCTTTGCTGTTTTCTCCAAATTTTCCCAAAATATTTTTGTATGTCTCACAATCATTTCCTACTCTGCTATTTAGATCCCCAACAAGGACCAACTTTTCATCTTTCATTGTGTCAGTTGCTTTTTCTAAAGCCTCAAAAAATTCCTCCACTTCTACCTTAGTAGAACCTTCTGTGGGACCATAGGCACAAATAAGTCTCATTGTCCAGTTCCCCATTCTCATATTTGCCCACATTACTCTACTTGAGACTGACTGCCATTCAAGATTAGCCTCGTATTTTGTGTTGAATACTATGGCTACTCCTTCTTTTCCTTGATTGTCATTGCCTGAATATAACATTTTGTATTTATTGCTCAGAAAGATCTCACCAGTTTTGGTCTTTTTTGTTTCAGTCACCCCTATTATGTCGATCTGGTACTTATCTAATTCCTCAGCTAGCTCCATTTCTTTGCCATTCAGGCTTCTTACGTTGATAGTACCGATCTTTAACTCTGGTGATGTTGAGTTGGGGTTTATTTTCAGATTTGTTCCAGTAGCTGACTTTTCGCTGTTCGCCCTGGTTCCCTGGCGAAAACAACGGGGGCTTGTTTAACCGGGCGACGCCCCAGCCGGCATGAAATTTTGTCAATGTTGTACCATCATTCTATATTTTGTTTTAACCAATAAGAATACAATTTGGTCGGCTAAATCCCAAATTGCCAGTCCATCCTCGTCCGTTCAGTATCCAAGTAGATACCCAACAGGGTGCACCACGAGAAGGTGAGGATTGGACATTAGGTCAGAAGCCCTGGTCGGTTCTCCGCATTCCTTTAAAGGCTATGTGGAGGTCTCCTCTCAGTTATACAGCTTTGACCCTTAAGAACCCCATGTACTGAAAATAAAAGATGTTTAAAAGTTTTAAAAAGAATCAAAGTCAAGCTGCTTTCAGCGGTGAAATGTAGGCTTAAATATACAAATATTGTTCAAGAAAAAATAAAAGATTTTGAAGATAGAACCTTGGAGACTCACTAGAAAACTATGAAGAAAACATTCATTGATTCAGCCATGGATATATTTGGTGAAGTTGTCCGCCAGCATAACAAATTAGAACTCCATGGTGGACACAGAAGTTAAAGGGGAAGTAATGGAAAAGAAGAATGTATTGAAAATTCCAAGCAAATAAATTGGCATGTGCACTAAGAGAGTCCATAAAAAATGTAAGCAAATAATGCAGTATGTAAAAGCAGCTAAACAAAAATTGTGGTAAGACTGCAGTAAGAATATAGAAGATAAATATCAGGAAGGTGGTGAAAAATCTTGATACTGTTTAGAGGGCTTAAAAGAATACTGGAAAAAAAAAAAAAGGAATCAGAGATAATAATGGTGACTTAGAAACTGAAGATAAAGATATTCTAGATGTCTGGAGTAATTACATGAAACATTACTGAATGAAATAAGAAGTGATAGACCAAGAATAGAATAGTCAAGAAATGTTGTCAGAAATACATTTCAATATTTGAGGTAGTAAAAAAAATTCCATCACAACCTGAATAAAGGTAGTAAATTGTGTAAAGCTGGAGTAGATGATATTCAATTAGAAATTCTCAAATATGGAGGTAAAAGATTTAAAGTGGATACACTATTATTCAGATGGCCTGGAGAGAGAGAGAGAGAAGGTCAAATACCAGATGATTGTAGTACAATTGGTATAGTACCCATCTATAAAAAGAGGAAATTCATGGTGGAGGTTTAATGGAATATTATCAGCACTGAGAAAGGATTAAAATTAATTTTAATGCTTCCAATATTTCGTCTCAGTAACAGAGACACCTTCAGTGATTACAAATAACTTTTTGTAACAACACACACAAATACAATACAATGATAAGTAAAACAAGTGAACGAAACTGAAGTCCTCTCTAGGTGGTGTGCCCTCTATGGGTGTTTGCAGGTGGCTTAGGATCTAAAGAGGGATCTCTGATAATTAATGTTTCCCAAATTTTGGGAAGTTTTATGCCACTGTATTTGTTTAAATTAGGTTGATTCCTGAGTGCAGATGCAGATTCAAAAAACAGTCTTTCTTTTTTGAATTTACTATAGTGGAGCCATAGACTCTCTTCTCCTCTAAAACCTTCTATCTGGCTAAGATATGTAGATGATGTTGTTTGATCTTGAATGATTGCTCTATCAAGAATAGAACTGCTCCATTCAAGATTTAACAAAAGAACAATATCAAGCAAAAGCACACTTGTACTCTTGGCAAAGCAGACATGATATGTGAAGATGCAGATATTAACCTTGCTAAAAAAAAAGGAATTAAAATATAAAAGAAGAGGTTGAATCTTAAATTAAAATGAAATCGAAGGAGGAAATAAATATTAAATTGTACTATGTTTAAGGTTATTGTCTAAAATAGATGGAATCTTAATTTGTCAAAAACATCAATATTAAAATATGCCATGTATAAAGTCTTGTATCATCGTACAAACGAAAGTTCAAAGGTTGCAGTTTTACCACCACAGATGACATAATGAGTGATGATTAGGCATTCGTGGAATGTGCAAGAAATTCGTGTTCCCCGAAAAAGGTGATGCGCGTACAGCAAGGAAGTGATGTCACTCGGTAACAGCAAATGGGGAGAGCGTCGTAGACAAGTTTGGAGTGCGGAAAGAGGGCGCTATAATGGGGTTTAAAACGGATTCACATCATTGAGAGGGATTCCTTTTGCTTCCTTTTACATTTTTCTCCTGGTTCCTGTGGTGTTCCCCGGTTGTGTGTGCCCTCCCCGCGGGTCTCCTGCTCGAAGTTCCCGAGTAGATCAGCATGCCTGATACCCGACAAGATGTGTGAAGACGGCAAAGCGGCAGCGTGTTTCCTGTTGCTGAGCGATGTGAATTGAAGAAAATATAGCACGAGATGGTGGCAGTGTTCAAATTTTAGACCATCAGTGTAGATCTAACTGATGACAAAGCAGCAAAGGTAAATCATGTTAGAAGCGGCGACACGAAAAGTTCGTAAGCCCAGAAGAAACAAGTGGCTAATTCCGATGAGCACGTGACTCCTACGTGGCAGCAATTCATCATACAGAGGGACAATCTATAGCAAAGAACAGATGGAAGGATCTAAAATCATCTAACGAGGTGGCAATGTACAAATCTTCCCGTTTTTGTGTTGTCTATTGGTGATGAAAGTGTAAAATGGACAGAGTAGAGAAAAGAAGAGAGAGAGATTTTTGAGACAGTTTCCTGTGTTATGTTAATCGAATTGGACTGGTAGCCTAGTTCATAAGTTGTCTAGACCAAGTTTAATGTGTGTGGGTCGTTAATAGCAGTAATCTAGTTTAATACCGACATCCATGTTTGTGATATAGATGAACATAAGATTCTCATGAGTATATTTGAATAGCCTGTCTGTTTGATTATTGTTACCTTACTTTACTTGTATTTTAGTATTAACCTTGATTTGTTTGAATATATGTGTTGTTTAAATTGTAATGTTCTTAGATAAATAATAAATATATTTTTCCATTTATACTTGAGTTTGTCTGAGTAAGAGATTGAATTTTACCACTCACGAAAATATCGAACCTATGTCTAGAGGAAAAATTGGGAATTTAAGATTGTCAAGGCCACGACTGTATACTGAGAACTCAATCTACTTAACTACTTAATCTATATAAGGTATTTCTTGAATTCTGGAAAAGTTTCTTCGGATAAGAATTTCTATCCTAGAGCTCTGACTGGCACAGCATAAACAAATAAATTTCATCAGAGCTCGAAGAGAGAAACAGCCCCAGAAGGTCAGTTTAGAAGACAGATCTCAGTAGGCACAAGTAAAACAATAGATGTAAAATATTTAAGAAAACAACAACGTAACAATGTGTTCTCTATTTGGCCTCATGGCCCAGACATATTAGACTCCTTCCTTGGTCACCTCAATAGCCTACATCCAAGAATCCAGTTTACGATGGAAAAGGAAAATAATAATAGTTTACCTTTCCTAGGCACCTTAGTAACACACCTTCCTAATGGTAACCTTTCTTTCTCTGTATATAGAGAATCTACTCATACAGGCAGATACATTCACAAACTTTCCCACCACCACCCTTCTCAACAATATAGCATTATTAAAACTCTAACCAATAGAGCCCACAATCTTTATTCCAGTGAAACCGCCCTTTCAACCGAACTCAAACACATACACAACACCTTCCTTTCCAATGGCTACAGTGATTACAGAATTAAAATAATCAATTCCTTCCCCATTCCCTGACCATCTCTTCAGAAGGACTTCAGAAATGCCATCACCATACCTTACATTCATGGCACATCTGAAAAACTAGCTAGGTCTCAAAAGTTTTTTACCTTGGGTATAATATTTGTTAAAGATACCAAGTAATTTTATAACTTTGGTTTTAATCCTTTTTCCCAAGTAAGCAAACAGACAAGTAAGTCAAGTTTGCATAGTGACCCCCACCCATAATGTATGACATCATACATCTCCTAGGAGATGTGTTTTACATTTATGGGAAATACTAAGGAGAGTGATCAGAACTTAATTCATCTTTACCACGAGTTGAATTGGTGTTGCACCACCACCATAAGTCTTGAACCACATTCAGGCACAAATTTGACTGACTTGTCTGTTTGCTTACTTGGGAAAAAGGATTAAAACCAAGGTTATAAAATTACTTGGTATCTTTAACAAATAGCTAGGTTGTTAAAAAAGTACAACCTCCATACAGCAGTTAAGCCCTGCCGTAAACTTACTACCCTTGTCCGTTCCACCAAAGATCAGCTCCCTCCTCTCTCAGTGCCTGGAGTATATAGAGTACCTTGTTACTGTAAGCTGGCAAGTTCTTGTAAAGTGAAAATCTGATCCTGACAGCCTCTATTTGACCTGAATCTGGCTTATTCTTCACCAAGCTTTTCTTCCACAATCCTTCTCAACCGTTTCTCAAGTATACTTGCATATATCTTACCAGGAACGCTCTGTAATTCTCACATTCAGTTTTCTCTTTTTATATATGGGTACTATGAGAGCTCTACTCCAATCATCTGCAATTCGTCCTTCTGTCCAGGCCTCCTGAACTGTGCAGTGCAGACACTGTATGACTTTTATACCTCCATACGCCATACGACTTTTTTACCTCCATAAAATTAGGTGGATTTTTTTCTTCCATTTTTTTATTTTATTGTATTTTTTATGCATAGACTGGAAACCTTACTCTGGAGACCAAACATGGAACTTTTTTCAAGACACTTCAGAAAATTTTTGCCCATCTTCTTTTGATGAAATAAAATCTTCACTTTGAACTAGTTCATCAGCTGTGGGACCAGATAGCTTTACTGCTGCAGAGCTTCAACAGTTTTCCTCTGCCTATGTTGCACGACTTTACTGATCTATGCCTGTTTGCCAAATTTTTACTATATATCTTTGTCAGGCAAGAACAGTGCTCATTCCAAAGAATAAAGATGCATCTGTATACCCTCTGACTACTCTCCAATTACAGTTGCTCCTGTTCTCTTTATGTGTTAGCTAAATGTTTGCAGTCATATACGTCCAATATGATTTTAGGCAGAGCCAACTTCATTCCTGCAGGTGGCTCTGCCAAGAATATCTTCATTCTTTCTTCTCTTCTCTCTGAATTCCGGTGCCAATTTTGGCCTCTCTTTATGGCATGTCTGGACCTCCAAAAAGGCCTTTGATAATGTCTCTCTTCAAATTATACTTCGAGTTCTATTTGTGGTAGGATGTCCAGAAGCTTTTCTCACCTACATATCAGAGATTTACACTTCAAATTTTCTGACTGTCACCCTGAGTTCTAAGTTGACGTCCATCCCAGCACTTAAGGGTGTACACCAAAAAAGGAGACTTTTTGAGAACTTTGAGTTTTCCCTGCACAGCATGTCTTTGCATTCTATCTTGGTTCTGGAGGAGTGGAGATGTTCTTGGTGCCAAAAGGCTGTTCCACCTTCCTATCCACTCTAGGATTTTTTTCTTTCTTCTCTCTGTAAAACTCTACTTGAACCTCAACAGAGGCTCTTCATTCTGAATTATTTCCTTCTTCCTAGACTCTACCATATGTTAATCCTAGGTATAGGCTCTCTCTCAGTACTATCCTGGATGGATGTAACAGTTCACTCAGCAGTCCATTCATGATTATGTCTTCCTCATGATGTTGCAATGGCTGGTGCCTAGATTATGCCTATTCAGATTACAGAAATTTTTTATCTCCACTTCAAAAGTATGTTTTTCTGCCTCTAGGACTTCATGTATTAAGACTTCCTCAGCTGAACAAATGAGATAATATTGCACCATTCAGTCATTTGAGCTGCATTACAAGAATCTAAGCACATTCCTTCTCAGCATCAGTGGATCAAAGATGAAACTCACTTCCTACCTGGTTTTGAATATATAGATTTAATTAGGACAAGAATCAGTGCTCTGCCAACTCAAGATTGTACAACTCAGGGATGAAGTGATGACAAGAACTGCAGAGCAGGCTGTCACAGTATAGAAACTTTGGCTCATGTTGCTCTCAGTGTTGTTATTGCATACATGGAGTATTTGTCAGAAGACACAATACAATAGTGAGGATTATAGAGAATTGGTTGAAGAACAAAGGTTGGATACAGCATTAGAACCCCACTCTAGGACTAAGGATTAAGGAAGCTGAAAACCAAGACTTTGTATGGTTACTTCAGGAAGAACGCTACATTATACCAAAATTTATCTTTGCAACTCTATCTTTTAAAAGTGTATATATAGTGTCAGCAGAGTTATATGAACTTACTAAGCTTAGGACTGTCTTGGGCTGATTTCAGGATACTCACTTTGTGTGCCTTGCAGGACACTGGCAGCATGGAGGACATACCTGAAAATGACTTCTTGAATCTCCAGGTCTGGAGTTGGATAGCAGAGGATATTGTTGGAGTCTAAGACCTCTTCTGGTCCTATACATGGGACCATAACATGTAACACTGTTTCAGTTCAAATTTAGGAAAATTAAAAATAAAATTATCTAATAAGTGTAGCAGTGGTATCACAATGGGTGCTGAAATTCATCTTCCGTCTGACGACAAGTACAAACATCCATACCCATGGCAGGATTTGAACCTGCAGCCTGTTGATTAGAGAGTAGTATTTAACCACTTGGCCAACTAAGCTGGCATGAAAAAAAAGATATGGCAATACTTGTCAACATAAAGCATATCATGTCTGGTATGTATGCTAAGATATTGATTATCACTTGTTGTTTAGAGGAGAAGCACTTTTGGAGTCTAGGTGAAGTCAATACACATTACAGATAATGTTTTTTTTTTTAGGCAGCACTTTTTTTTTTGTTCTGAGGATGATTTTTCTGAATGAGGAAAAACTTCTGAATCTTGGGGAAAAAAAGACTTCCAAGAAAATTCTAAAAAGGTACAACAAACGAGCATGAATGCTGTTAGGCTATTTTTTTAGCTAACATATTTTAGGAATAAAATTTTATTTATGTTAATCATGCTTTTCCTTTTTTTTTTTGTTTAAGTTATGTCTTTTCTATGGATTAGAGGTTGATTTCATTCTTGAGCATCATTATATTTAACTAATTTTTAATCAAACATTCATATTTAAAAAATTTTACATGATTCTCTTTTTGTATTTATTTATTTAGATTCCTGTGAATGGTACATGCGTTGAAGAAGGGAGTATTTTTGTAAAGACGTCTAGCACTTCTGCAACAATAGGTCAGCTAAGTTACATAGATATATACAAAACTACTTCAGGTTTTATCATTTTCCAAAGAAAAAACAAATAGTTTTACTGTATGATATTTATACAAGAAATGTAGGATATTTTGCAATTAATTTTCATCTTTTCTATTTGGTATCTGTAAACATTTATCCAGAATAGTGATTGGATACACTTATTTCATTTATCAACTAAATTACATAGAAATGTGAGCAAGCATTCAGTTGGAGACAGTAAAAAAAAAATCACATTTAATGTGGTTCTTAATATTGCTTCTATTAATTGAATGGTAAGTACAATGAAAATTATTATTATAGAATATATACTAATGAAATATAAATTGGGAACAAACAAAAACATGATATTTAAATAAACAGGGAACTTATCAATTCATTCAGCCTGAAGTGATAATTGTCTTATATATAGATTTATTCTTAATTGCATACTTTAAACATTATGACCTTCATTTATTGATAAGCTAAAATATCTTTGTTATTATTATCATCATTAGACCTCCATGGAATCAGAGACTCATCGTGGGAGGTACACACTATTGCACACCCAACTATGCCTTAAACTGATTCAATCTGTCTACATTCACAGCACATTTGGTAAGTGCGTTCCACTCCCCCCACCACTCTCCATGGAACCTGCTCCTCACTCCTCTCTGCTCACATCCTCCTTATACAGTTTCCAGCAATGGCCTCTTGTTGTATTCCCCCCCCCTCCCATTCTATGAAAAACATCTTCCATGTCAACCTGATAACAACCCCTGACTAGCTTATATGTCTCAATCATATCCCCCCCCCTTCCTCCTAATTGCTTCTATTAATTGCTGCTCTCGTTTCATCCAAGTTCATACTATTTTTTCTGTAGGTGGAGGCCCAAATTACTGCTCTGCTGCCCTATTACCATTCTTTTTTGCATACTCAATCACACTATGCTTAAACACAATCATATAGCTATGTCTGTGCTTAGTGGAATCCATGGGTTATAAAAAAAATTGTAAATATAATGTATTGATTACTAGTTTAAATGCATGATAGTTAATGACCATGCAACTATTAGTCGGCAACTAACATTACCGACAAGCGATGATGCACCATAACTGCACATGCATAAAAAAACATATTGGTTTATAAGACACATTTGGCTTATAGAATGCATCCTAATTTTCAGATAAATTTTAGGTACAAAAAAAAGCACTTCTTATAAGGCAAAAAATATGGTAATTTCTGTTTCTCAAATTATGTTATTATTTTGTCCATGATTATGTTAAATAAGCATGGACTTAAAGAATCATCTTGTCTGATCTCTTTCCTTATAGGAATTTTATGTGTATTTGTGTTCTTATGTATGTGTAATATCTTATTATTATACATTCATTTTTTGTATATATATATATATCATTGATTATTCTGATGATTTGCAGTGGTATCTTTCTTGATGCTAGTACTGTCAGTACATCCTGTAGTCCGATACCCAACAACAACAAACATAATTATAAATTAAAGATACCAAGAAATGATATACTTGGTTTAATCCATTATCCAAGTGTAAGCAAAGTTTGCACCTGAAGTATCTTTCAGGACTGGGGCAACTCATGACAAAGGTGGTATAACTTCTCATCACTTGCCTCAGTATCCCATAATTAATTTATAATATAACCAAGTGAAAAACTTTCAACAACAAACTTAATTGCTTTCAAATGTACTTGAGCATGTGCAGTACACATCTGGCATCAGAACAAGAAGAAATTCTGAATCTGATATACTTCTTTTATATCAAGATCCACCAACAGCAAAGAAGTAATGAAAAAAAAAAAATCCGTAAAATGAAAGCCAGATATACCACTAACCAGCTCTAAATAATTTTGGTCTTAGAGGAAATCTCCCACTTTTTATCAAGACCTTCTTATCTAATCGAATTTTCCAAGTCTGAGTGGGAACCGCTCTCTCCTGGTTGATAGACAGGACAGGAGAGGAGGGGACATGCTGTTAATGATATCAGATGACTTCAATCCAGTTAGTGTTTAGAACTGTGATTGGTACTAGTAACAGTATTTAATGTAGCAGTGAATTTGAAGTCATCTGGTGTGATGTAGACTCTAACAAGATTAATTACATAGTGGGATGTTGTTACAGACCTGGTGGATCAGTTAATGGGAGACTTTAATTATACAAATATTGATTGGGTAGCAGTAAAATCTCATGAGAAGAATGAAACTGAATTTATTGAGCTGTTGCAAGATAACTTCCTCAGACAGCATGTCAACAGAAGGAACTCTAGGCCAAAGAGTGTTAGATTTGATTATAGTGTCAGAGAATGTCTCAGTTAAAACCTCCGGTTGGTGACAGCAATCATGCAGCTCACTTGAGAAATAACTAAGTTTCTGAATGTTCCATTCAGAAAAGATTACATGCTGAATTAGAAAGCAGAAAATTTTAACCAACTGAAGGGTATACTAAATTCAGCAGAATGGTATCATTTTCTGGATGGGAAGAATATCGACAGTGCATGGGAAGCATTTAAGAACTACTTAACTGATGATTATTAGAATGTGTTCCGAGAGTTTGAAAAATAAATAGGCTAGCAATCAAATGGATGTGTAATCTTATTAAGCAAGAGATTCGTAAGAAATGGATGATGTGGAAGGAATACCGTCTACATAAGGATGATGTCCGTTATGAAAATTATAAGTCGCAGGCCAGGAGTGTCATAACTGTTGTATGAAAAGCTTAGTCTGAGTATGAAAAGAAATGGGCTCTGCAAGTAAGGACAACCCACAAGAATTCTATCAGTATGCAAGTAAAAGAAAGAATGAATATGAAAGAATAACTCTTCTGAATGCAGATAATATGAGGGTAACAGATGTAGAAGAGGTTGTTCAACTAATGAGTGCCCATTTTGCTAAAAGCTATCAACCTGGTGTATGGAACATTGAGTTCACTGCTATCTCTTCAATGGATGAAGAAACTCAGGAAGAGGAGATATTAGAGCTGTTGCACAAACTGAATAATAATTCAGCAATAGGGACAGATGGGATATCAGCATGGGTCTAACTGAAGAGTGTTTAACTAAATCAGCTATTCCTTTGGCCAGGCTATATAATTTGAGTCTCAGAACACGGAAGATTCTGCAGGAATGGAAAGAATGTATGGTAATCCCATTTCACAAGGGTGGTGCAAAGACCGATGTATCCAACTGTTGACAAATCTGTATCTCAGGAGTGGTGATGATGATTTTGGAAAAATTGGTTATGGCTTGCTTTCAGAAATGGATTGATAGTGAATCTCTACTTTGCAATGAGCAACAAGGGTTTACTAAAGGAAGGTCATGTTTTAGCAACTTGCTCACATTCTATAACGGTTACCATTGAACTAGACAAGGGGAATGGTATACCATGATATTTTTGGATTTTGCTAATGCTTTTGACAGAATACAGCATGTATTCTGTCAAAAACTGTTGCATAAATTAGAGAATATAAGTTGGATTATAAAATATTATCATGGTTAAGAGGATAGCTGACTGAGAAATAGCAAAAAGTGGTATGTGTGGGATGTGAGTCTGCAAGATTTTAGGTAACTAGTGGTGTACCACAAGGATCAGTCCTTGGTCTATTGTTATTCATTCTGTACATTAATGATATTGGGGAGGATTTGACAGGTGACATACAGTTATTTGCTTATGATGCAATGATAGGTAGAGTAATCAGGAATGTTGCTGATATGCAGTATTTGCAGAATAATTTGAATAGTCTGGAATTGTGGGCATGTGGAAATGGATCTCATTTCAATGTCAGTGTTAGTTATCCAATGTTGTATTACATTGGTGGGATTAGGTTAACAGAAACTGATCATGCTAGGGATCTTGGAGTATTAGTAGATAGCAAGTTGAAGTTCAGCTGTCATATAGCAAAGATAATTGCAATCCTGAAATAAACTTGAACATATAAAAATAAGGATGTCATTTAGCCTCTTTACAAGGCCTTGATAAGAACTCACTTGAACTATTGTGTGCAGGTCTGGTGTCCTAGTTTCCATTGTGACTCTGATATAGTGGAGAGAGTGCAAAGGAGAGTGTTAAAAATGATATGAGGATTGTGGAATACTGATTATGAAGACATATTTAGAATTTGTAGACTGCAGACACTAGCAAACAAGAGAAAGAGGGATGATATGATTGAGATGTACAAACTTCTGAAAGGGTCATACAGGATTTTAGTTGATGGAATTTTTCATTTTATGGCAGGTGGGGAAAGGACAAGAGGGCATCCTTGGATGCTGAGAATGAATGTCACTAAGAAGGAGGGTGGGGTCTAGATTTTTCTCTCATAGAATGTTGTGTGATTGGAATGGATTGCCATTGAATGTAGTATGTCCAACCAGTGTGAATGAATTCAATAATAATTATGTTAGCTGGTGCGTGTAGTATGTGGCTTTCCTCAATGAGTACCTGACTCCCTGAAGGTCTGTTTTAATAATAATAACGATAACGAAGAGGAGGGAGTTCTACAAGCCTCCGTTTTAAGTGTCATATTTTTGCATTCAAGATTAAGTCTATAACAGAACAACTATTCCCAACATTATATAATGCCCTCTATGTGGATGACTTCACCATCTTCTGTCATTCATGTAATATGAGCATCATAGAAAGATAGCTGCAGCAAGCCATTAACCACCTCCCAAATTGTATGCAAATTGGGAGGTGGTTAATGCAAATTGGTTTAGAATTTCATAGCAGAAAACAGTTTGTGTTCAGTTTTGCCAGAGATTGGTCTCCTTTTTGGGTACTGGCCGATGTTTTTTATTTAATTTATACAGGGCATCGACAAGATCAAAACTTGATTTTGAGTCCCAAGTCTATGCTTCTGCAGGATGAATACACTCCAGTGGATAGATCCTGTTCACCATCAAGCCATCATAATTGTGGTTGGAAGAGGGGCATTCTGTGAGACTGGAAACTTGAATCATGAAAATTTTAAATTGAGCATTAAAGGTGAACTGTGGTTGGTTTTGCTGTAACTTGGGTTTCTGGTAAGAGAAGGAAGTCTGGTTTGGATGTCTGTAAGTGGTGATGAATGTTATTTTTGTTGGAATTTATGCCATAAATGTTTGTAAAGTGGATGCGAAAATTATGGTAGGAATCTCAATACATTTGGATTATTGTGTTTGGATGGACTGGTTGTTCTTGAGTGAGATATTTTATGTTCACAGTGTATGTCTACTATCATTTTTGATTTGTGATTAGATGAAAGGAAAGAGTGGGGACATGCAGTGGGGAAGGGATAGACTCCTGAATGTGACACCCATATAGAGAGAGTGTTCAGTCTCCTTTGCCAATCCGTGACCTTGGCAGTGCCTCCCACATACTTGGATTCCCTCACTGAGCATAGTATGTGGCAGATGAATTATGCACCAGTTGACCAAGAATTTTCCTGACTCATTACAGACCAGTTTGGGCCTATATACTATCTGGCATTACCATCATTTTAACTGGTGTACCCTTGCAATGGAGGAGGAGGATCTCTGTCTTTAAGTATGATAGTCATACTCACACCGCATGGAGAAGAGATTGGGGGATGGTCTTATCCACCCATTCTTGAATTCTCTTTTTGACCAATTTTTCCAGTACTTTTATTCCCCCCCCCTCTTGAGATACTGATTGGTTTATAATTTGCTACTGCAGTCTTAGATCCTCCCTCATGCAAGGGAATTATTTTGCTCCCTTTCCACTCCCTTGGAACTCTACCAGACCTGAGGCTTAAATTAAAGAGCCTAGTCAGAGGCACTGCCAGTTCCCATGCATATTTCCACAAAATGGGAACTGATATCCCATCTAATCCCACAGAATCGAAATTCTGTGGGATTAGATGGGATTAGATTCTGCAGTATCCTAAGAACCTTCAATTCATTCACCTCTTTCTCATGTAAATCTCTGTCACAGCATTCACTACACCAAATTTTATCCACCTCTAATCTATATCTCTTTACCAACTTCTGTGTTTGTAATATGTCTACTATCCTTAAGCTTTTCATCATGTGGTTCGCATTCACATAATGATTCCACAGTATCAGTATTCCATAGTTTACTCTCAGTTTGGATATCTGCCACTGTTTCCTTGAAACTCTACAGATCAGATCTAAGCACACAGTTGTCATCCAGATGTGTTTTGTTAGCACATTATAAAAGAGACATAGTGACTTCCTTATTTCTGTTGGTCATCATTGTCTTTAGGATCATCACTAATAATTTTCATGTTATTTCACCACCTTTGTAATGTTTCCATGAACTTTAATTTTTACTTCACCTATCAAGATCCATTATCTAAACTATCCACCCTTCACGATCCATTATCTCAACTTCAGTTTCGTTCATTAAGGTCACTGTAACCTAAATATTTATGATTATAATAAAATAACTTTTATTTAATGAAGTGTTAAATAATATTACCATCATCTGTTGATATAGATGTGATGATCTATATCAATAATTGGGATAGATTTAATAAGATATAAATCTTCATTTCAGTTGTATTCAGTACTACCTTAACTTTTCCCAGTTTGTATTTGGGTGAGTAAAAATTAAATACACAAATAATTAATATGCTGAAAAAAGGATGATTTATCACTTTGCTGATGATAATGCTAATGTTATCTGATTTGGACTGTATGGTACTCTTCCAATTTAATATGCTATGGTTTTAATTTTTAGAATAAATTTTATATAAATATTTGCTACATTTTTTTTTCTATAAAACTGTCTATATTTATTAAGAATTTACTTGTATCTTTTGTGATAACTACCTAATATAGCATTTTAATATGCTATATCTAATATAGCAATGGGGAAATGCTTAATAATTATTTTCTGCTTTTGAATATAACTAGAAACCATATTCATATTTATAGAAATCATTCTTATCTGTAGGCTGCATTAATGAAAGGGTTGTACTATATTGTAATAAAAATAATTTAATTTATAATATTAGAAGCTTTTTCTTACATTTTTTTTTGTTGTTGTTTTATGTTAGGTCTTTTGCTCCAGCCTTGTATATCTTATAGAAGAATAGTAAGTAGGAAGTTGATCACTGTTTTTGCTTGATTATAATAGTTGTTCAGAAAATTATTCTACAATCAATAAACTGCATAAATTCTGTTTTTATAACTTTATTAATAAGTGTTTTGCAAAATGCTGCAGAGAATTTTGTTGAACAAACTAGGAAGTTTGTTCATTTCCTAGTTGAGGAATTATTAAATATTGTTAATGAATTTGTTCATCTCATTCATCTAGCTATTCCATAGAATCTCTGTTAAATTTGATAATTTGTTGGAAATTTAGTTTTAGTTGGATAAGTTATTCTATAAGCAGTCTGCATAATTATATGAAGCAAAATTATATGTCTAGGTACATACGCCAAATGGGGCAGAGTTTTACCCACATCAGATTTTTACACAAATATCTCTTGCCTAAGTTCGTTGAATAATGTCACTTTGTCATCACAAATGTCACAAAAACAATGTCACTATCATGATTGCTGTGATGGCATTACAGTAAAACTATATTAATGATCAAAAATTCAGTTCTAATCAGTATAATACTGTATTATATAGAAACTGTTGAAGGATGTGTTGACCTTGACATATGAATATACTGGGTGTCTGTAAAGAACTCCAGGATTTTCAATGAAATTTATTTTATGACATTTTGAAACAGAAATATATATAGCATATATTATCAAAAGTGCAATGTCACAAGTTTGATTACCTGTTAGTGTAACTCAGTGTGTGTGCCATTTACAGCCCTACATCAAAATGGAATTCCACCTCAGAACATGCTCGGGTAAGCATATCCATAGGAATTGCTCCAATGGTCGCTGTTATTCTATGGTGCAGGGGAGGAAGGGACTGGATTTTTTCTTGATACACAAAATCTTTTATGTAGCCTCCAAAAGAAGAAGAAATCAATTTGAATCAAATTGGGACTGCGCACTGGCCAAGCAATGGGACCTCCTCTGCCTATTCATTTTCCTGGGAAACAGTTGTTGAGCACAGTCCTCACAATTACCACATAATGTGGCATGGTTCAATCCTGTTGGAAAATGAGGTCTTCCACATTCTCAATATCCATAGGAAACACAAAGTTCTCTAGCATATCCAGGTATGCCACACAGGCAAAAAAAACGGCTCAATAATGCGATCATGCATGATGCTGCACTAGACGTTGACTTTTGGACTGTTATGAACAAACTTCACCAGTTCTTGCGGATTTTCTGACCCCCACACCCGACAGTTATGCCGATTTACAACTCTATGCATGTGAAACGTTGCTTCATCATAAAATAAAATACTCTGGAAGTAGTTGTCATGTTCAGCAATAAGGTCTAATATGGTGGTCACAAACTGAACTCTTTTTTGCCTATCAGTAGGCTGGATGTGATGAACAAGCTGCAGTTTATAAGCAGGAAGTTTCAATCTCTTGTGAACGTCATGCACTGTGCTTTTAGGAATGTTTAGTTGACAACTCATACTACAAACTGAATGTTTCAAGCTATGTCGAATTCACACCACACTTGTTGTAGGTCTACCTGTTGAGTGTCCTTTTAAAACACTTCCTGTTTCCAAGAACCGTTGATGTCACTTATGGATGCTTTTATTACTTGGAGCATTCCTACCATACTCCTGCCTGAAATTCCTTTTGACATTAGTCACTGACTTCGTTTCTGCAAACCATAACACACACTGTGCTTTCTCTTGTGGTGACACCATTACTGCGGCACATTGCATCTGTACAGTTATCTGGTTTGTCAGCACGGCTATTAGGTGTACAACATATGAGCTGCAACTTGAATATTGTCACTTCACGAATATGCTCAAAACACCATTATATGGTGGTTCAAATAGAAAATATTTGTGTTAGAGTTCTTTTCGGACACCTTGTATTAGAGTCAAGCTTATCCTGTGCTGGAGGTTGCTTGAGAAAATAATTTTCCCCCCATTATAATTCTGCTTTTATTGAAAGAATGATGTGAATCAATAATAATAATAATAATAATAATAATAATAATAAGAGTTCAAGAGTACATGAAACTGCTCAGAGGCAAACGGTGGACCCTTGAAAGTTGAAAGTGGGGGAATTCAGTCAATGAAAGGTGGCTGGTGCTGGTTTGAAGGACAGGCCAGGGCCATAGTCTCACACCGAGTCTCTTGACTCCATGGAGATTTGTTGATAATAATAAAAAAAAATTTTTTTTTTTTAATCTTTTTGCTATAATTGGACCATTTTAATGGAAATTAAATAAAAAGATTATGTCACTGTACATAGTGGAAAATAAGATAAAAAAATATGTTTACAATACATATGTCAAAAAATGGCTCTAGGTTTGATTGTTGTGATAATTAATGATGTCACCATAAAAGAATATGATTACCAAATGCACCTTTTCATGATGGTATTCAGTCATTTCCTTACTTGTTATTATTCAGTACCTTCTTTGCAGAAGTCCACATCACGTTAAACTCCACAGACAAATACATTTGAAATATTTTAATTTTCAATATAAATTATACCATAAAATATAAATTACAGGAAACTGTCATGGACAGTTTCCACTCCTAGACTCTTGCGAATTATTTTATGGAACATTATAAACAGTATCTCCTCTGTGATATTTGTAGAAAATTTTTCTGCTTGGTTAGAATATAAAGTATACTAGACAATAAATTATATTCTTGCTTTAATCCTTTACCCAAGTGTAAGCAGACAAAGTTTTTGCATGACATACTTTTACAAATATACTATTTGTATATAGAGTCTGTTAACTTCGCATCATTTGTCTCAGTATCCCATAATGAATAACACACTTCCTTTTGGATACGTACAAGGTGTTACAATTAAATCCCCAGAATGCATACATAAAAACTATATTTGCTTACCTGTAGACTAGTAACTACACCTAAGTAATCCCCCCATGTGGCAATGCTCTTGGTTAGACAATGCTGTCATTATTCAAAAACATTTGAAACTCGTCTTGTGGAATGTTTTTTATTATTGTCGCAACATGACACTGGATGTCAGAAAATCTGCATTCTTTAGCTTTGAGAACTGCCACATGTTGCAAGGGACTAAGTCTGGTAAATAGAGAGGACAGTCCAATTTTGTTAGACACTCAGAGACAGTTTTTTTGCATCTTGTGCAGGGCATTATCATGATAGATGATTCATTTTGGTCAACATTCAGATCTCTTTTTATGAACAGCTTCACATACCTTTATAGCACTTCTAAAAAATAATGTTAGTTTGCTGTTTATCCTTGTTTAATGAAGTTGAAGTGCCCTTCTCTACTCTTACAATAAAAAAACAAACAGGCATTGTCTTGGTCTGCAATCATGACATTCGTGCCTTTTTCAGTCTTGGTGAAGATGATATTTTCCATTGCATGCTTTGCCATTTTGTTTTCAGGGTCATATAGAAAGCACCAAGCTTCATCACCAGTGATAATAATAACTTATATATTATATATATTAATAATATATAATACATTTACTTTAATCCTTTATCCAAGTGTGTGTGCAAACAAAGTTGCGCCTGAAAGTATCTTCAGGACTGGGGTAAAGTGGTACAACACCGGGCAACTCCTTGCAAAGGTGGAGCAAGCTACCAACACTCCTATCTCAGTATCTCCCATAATGCAAAACACATCTCCTTGCGGATATGTATAATGTTATGCATTAAGGGAAGGCCACTACCCAGACTAGTTTCGACCTTTATTGAGGTCTCTTCAGTGGGAGCCAGGCCCAAGTGGAGATACCAGGCAGAAGCATTAGCAAGGTCATCTCCTCCTATAGGAGCTGCCAAAACTTTCGGGTGCAAACTTTGTTTGCACACACTTGAATAAAGGATTAAAGTAAATTTATTATAGTCTAACCAAGTGAAAAATAAACTTTTAACATCTTTTTCTAAATCCAGAGTAATTTAATAAAAAGGTGGCACACCGTTTGGCAGCTTCTATAGGAGGAGATGACCTTGCTAATGCTTCTGCCTGGTATCTCCACTTGGGCCTGGCTCCCACCGAAGAGACCTCAATAAAGGTCAATACTAGTCTGGGTAGTGGCCCTTCCCTTAATGCATAACATTATACATATCCGCAAGGAGATGTGTTTTGCATTATGGGAGATACTGAGATAGGAGTGTTGGTAGCTTGCTCCACCTTTGCAAGGAGTTGCCTGGTGTTGTACCACTTTACCCAGTCCTGAAGATACTTTCAGGCACAAACTTTGTTTGCACACACTTGGATAAAGGATTAAACTAAATTTATTATAGTCTAACCAAGTGAAAAATAAACTTTTAATAATATATAATAATAACTTGGTAATAATTCTCTGAAACTCAGCCAGTTGTGAAATAAGATTGGAAGAAAGAAACAACAACCCACTGCTGCTTCTATTGATCTTTATTCAAAATTCACAGACCCATCCCTGCAGAAATATTTATTTTCAAATCATCTGTCTAAATCTTCTTCACTGTTTTTTGGTGGCTAAATTTAATTCTTCTGTCATTAATTAACTGTACATTTAATTATTTATTGAACCAATTAGTTTGGTCCAATAAATAATTAAATGTACAGTTACACTCTTTTTACATTTTCACATGTGCGACAAGTTTGCAGTCTTCCAGTTCTTTTGTAATCTCTCACGTATTCTTCTCCCTCTTTAAACCTCTTATGCTGTTCAAATACACTAAACGTTTTTTAAGGCATCATCATCACCATAAACTACTCTTAATATGTCTAGAGTTTTACTTGTGGTCTTCCCTAACTTTGCACAAAATCTAATGTTAATGTACTGATCTAAATTCCATTCACTCATTTTTCTGCCAAATGCATAACAAAGTAGCTCATGCAAACTTTACCACAGCTTGTCAACTATCTACCGGCTTGATTGTTTTGATATAAGTCGAGGGAATAGCACAAATGTATGTGAACATGCACAGTCATGTGCATCTGCCTAATTTGCCATTCACATGGTAGTACAAGGCCATTCTGGGAATTGAATCATAACACCTTGTATATTGAGATACATTCCTATAATGTATCTTAATTGTCCACTTCCTAGTTGAGCAATTGTTAACTATTGGAAATAGTTAATAATCAGTAGTTAATAAGTTAACAGTTAATAACTGGAAATACTTAAAGTTACTGATAATTTAACTTTGCTGATTCTTATAAAAGCACTAATAATCTTATTACTGCAGAGCATAATATCATCATCATCAATTTCCTGATACACTATGTTGACAAAAGTATTTGGACATCTAGTTGTGGTCAAAAAAATACATTTATAGTACCAAGTGGGACCACCTTTGGAATGAATGACAGCAACTACCCTTTGGGGGCATGCTTTCAACCAGTTTCTGATATGTTGCAATGGGAATATTCTTTCATTCCTCATGTAAAGCTGACCCCATTGCTGATGCTGATGACAGCTGCTGTAGTCTGAAGCAAATTCAGCATTCTAATTTGTCCCAAAGATGTTCGATGGGATTGAGGTCTTGACTCTAAGCTGGCTGTATGGAAACCAAACTTAGACACAGATTGCAGTATGGCATGGACTATTGTCATATTGAAACATGCAAGGTCACTGCTGAAGCACTTTCATAGCATAGCATAGCATGAAGTTGTCCAGGTAGCCATCAGACGTCATGGTTTTGAGTATGTCCACTGATGGACCAATGAGTGAAGTGATGTGTGGCTTATTCACAGCAGCTCTGCTGTGGTAGCCTAAGGCATGCAACTTAATTTAATATAAATTAAGTTTTGTTCAGTTTAATATAAACCAAAATAACATGTTAACAAAGTTACTCATATAAGTATACAATAACTATATGAGTAACTTTGTTAACATGTTACTCTCTAGCTTAATTTATTTTTGAACCAAATAGATAATGTTATTAACTGGACTCTATCATTGATGTAGTAAGTTTTTTGTTTTTTCACCAGAGGTCAGACCAGTAGTTTTAATGGCTGACCTTTTGTAATGTAACTTTTGCATACCATGTAGATTGTAGTGCAGTTTGTTTCTTTGTATATATGTATATACTCTAGATGATGACCTTAATGTGAAGGTCTAAACGTCAAGTGTTTATTTTGGTTTATATTAAACTGAAGTTTATCTCTAACACGGTAGTTGTTTCCATAATTTTTGCAGTGAATTCTGATCACGATGTAACCATGAAGGAAAGGATCATCAATCTATTATTTTATCCCATACTAGCAAGAAGAAACAAAGTTATTGTATAGTCCATATCTGGAGAGGTTGGTTTGCAGATATGCCTATTTGATTTTTTATGGCGACTAGGAAACTGGAATAGTTCAGAGGTGAACAGCTAAAGTAATATCCACAGTATACACAAGGCAGTAATTCGAACTTGTATTAAACTATTCTGATTAATAGCAGTTAACATTACTGAAGTTAAAAAAATAATAAAAGGAAACATTTAGATTGCTTGCGTTTATGATGATAATAATTTCTGTATAAATTTGTATTGTTTAAATTGAGAAAATGTTCATGTTTTTATCAGTTTACAAATTATAATATATATTCACTGGATTCTTTTATGTATTAGACAACTGGAGAAACAGGTGAAGTTAGCTGTGGTTGGGTCTTTATGAGACTTCTAGATGATTCTGGTTTGCCAGTTCCTAATAGGTATGCCTTCTACTGTGATATATTATTTGCATGAAACTATCTAACTGCATTATTTTTGAAATCTACTTTTTTATGTTTAGGATTTATAGATAAAAATAAACTATATAAAATTAGGCTGAAGATTATGCAGATTTGCTGTAAAGGAAAGAAGTTATAATGTAATTTTTTTTTTAATCGGATAATAACAGAATATATAAGTGCATCTTTTCTCACCATGGTCCATTCGATTCTGAATCTCTTGATCTAACAGTGCATAAGATTTTATATGTCTGCATTTTTATTAAAATTTTATTTATTTCTTTTTATTAGCTAGAATCTACATATTTGTTATCTAAAATCAACAAATTACACAGTAACCACAGTAATTAACTTTTAATGAAATGAAAGTACAGATATTTCATACTGAAAATAACAGTACATCATCTGTATAGAAACAAACAAATCAAGGAAACGGGAATACAAGGTATATACAACAATTGGCTTACCAATTAAAAATGGTTGCCATGTGATAGAAATTAATATGTTAATAAATAATGTTAATATTGAAATGATTTTTGATGTTTACATAAAATGAGAATCTCCCAAACTTTTGAGAGAGAGAGAGAGACAATTATTCCGATTCAGGTTTGGCCGATGTGAAAGGGCTTCACAACTTTCTTTGAAAGAGTGTTCATATTTAAAACTGCTTCTATGGAGAAGACAAACTTCATTCCACTGGATACAGTGCTTAGTATCAATACTATGTTGTGCCAGACCAGACTTTTGAGGTTTAATGTATTCTATAATACTGATGTTCATTAATTCTTTTTTTCCAAAAAAACGGTCTTTCTGCCCAAAGTATGTCAAATTACATTCACAAGTTATCTGGTAAACACCAACTAATGATAGAGGTGACAGTTTGTCTTTTGTAGATGGCAACAGATGAGAAATTTTGTTGATAGAAAAATATGTGGGAATAAAGTGATACTTCTTCAAAATTATGCCCCTATAGGTTCAGAGATATCAGAAATATAAGGGAGTGGAACCCTGCAGTCTGTTGAAGAATCCTTAGGTGTTGGAACATAGGAGTCAATTATCTGCTGGATTTGATGAGGGTTGCATTAAATTCCATTAAAGTTTTGATAATGAGAAGTTCTTGTTGTAAGCTTGAGGGAGAGGAGCATATGTTTTGTGCTCTATTAATTAAAGACTTAATAACACCAATTTTTTGAGAGGTGTGATGAGCAGACTTTTGATGAATGTATCTGCCAGTAAAGGTAGGTTTTCGATAAACACTGGTTATCAAATTACCAGAGGCTGTGTGAGTAAGAAGGATGTTCAAGAATGGTAAACTACCAGCCTTTTCTTTTTTCACAATGAATTGAATGTGCTGATGTTGGAAAGTTCATTTTTGGAATGAGGCCAAACAACAAAAACATCATAGACATAACAAAACCAATGAGAGGGTTGGGGATGAATGGATGAGAACAAGGTATCTTCCAGATGGTTCAGAAAATAGTTTGCCAAAGGTGGAGACAGAGACCCATGCCAGTGCTTTCAACCTGCCTATAGATCTTGTTTATCCAGCTGAAAGATGTTTGTTACCTGGCAGAATGATAGTTTTTCAGTGCTGAACAGTTATTAATCTTTAATTACTTTACCACTTCATGGATAATTGTTCTTCTGTTGTCATGAATAAGTATATGGATTTTTCATTATTCCTGTAAGTCATTACTTTGAATGAGTGTCATTTTCATCAGTCATCACATATGAAGGTGGCTGGATTTTTCATCTAGCATAAATTGCAAACCAGCCAGGATGCATAAGCACTTTTCAGATATAACATAGACATCTCATTTAAGTAAAGTGTCTAACCTTCTATCTTAGTTGTTTGGGCATAATCTAGCAACTAGACCAACTACCACCCAACTGATGTTCATCAGTGGCACTTGCATAACCATTTTTGAAAATGAGAATCCACATATATATAATTTGTTGTGGCAAAACATTGTTGCGATCAGTTTCTCTACCAACTTCACCTTCAGCCATCAAAAAAAAACACAAATTGCTGCCATTTCTTCTTTGGTATATATATTCATCAACATTGCCATTATTCAGGAAGATAATTCAGTTAAACAACTGAAGATTAGACACATAAATGAATAAGAAAAAAAGTTTCAATAAAATATTGTGGAGTCTTTCTGACTTATCCTCATATCAATACATTCATGATAATATTATATGATAGGTATTTAGCCCACTAATATTCTGTAGATTTCTCTGTCTTTTGTGTGAGTTTATCATTATTATCATCAGTTCTTTACATGTGTTTGTGCAAGTGGTGTATAGAATACTGTGATATTGTTACTAACTTCCCATCAACAGTTTCTACCGTATTAATCAGTTATTTGTCAGTGTTCAGAACTGTCATATCTTATATTTCAATCTCTAGGGCACTACTACCAACTGCATCAATCTGCCTAGATAACCATTATCTTTGGATTTTTTCCTTACCATCCTGTCATCAGACACTGGTTTGGAAAACCTTTCTCTTTCATTCTGTTTAAGTGACCAACCATACCATCTTAGTTTCACTCGCTTACCCACTCATACAGTTTATTTAAATCCTCTTGTAAAAAGCAACAGCATTTCTCTCCTAAATTTTGCATCATCTTCTATCTCCAGTTAAACCTATCGCAATAACATTAATATAAAAGTTAAACAACAGTGGCCCAAAACAGATCCCTGCAACACCACTAGTAACTTTCCTCTTTTCAGATACCATGCCTCATGCACAACATACTGATCCCAACACAGCTATCCAACTCAGTAATCAGTACCTAATTCGATCCATTTCAGTTTAGTTGCCAACTTGTTTTGTGGCATTCTAAATGATAGGTATAGAAGCAGTGACATTTTTATGCTCTATACTAATGCCAGGAGTATCAAAAATAAAGGAAATGAATTGGTGACACTGATAGCATCAAACTGGCCAAAGATTATTGGGATCTCTGAGATGTGGTTGACAGAGGATGATTTAATAACCGGAATTGAAGTGGCAGGGTACAGCATTTTTTGGTAGAATAGGAAAGGAAAATGTGGTGGTGGAGTACTGCTTATGATAAGTGATGACTTATGTCCTCTTAGAGTAGAGGCGCTTTGGAAGGCAGTGATACAAATGGTTTCGAAAGCATATGGTGTCAGGTAGAAGTGGCCAAGACAGGATATTTATTGGTGTTGCTATAAACCAGGGAGCACAGAGGGTGGGGACTAGGAGATGTTTAGGCAGTTGAGCTTGGCAAGTGCAAGAAGAAGAATGATTGTTATGGAAGATCTTAACTACAGCAGTATAAATTTGGGAGAGAAAGATGCATGTAGCAATAAGGGAATGGAATTTCTTGAATTCTTGAGGGACAAATGTCTTCGGCAGCATGTGATGGAGGGAACAAGAGGTTCAAGAGTTTTGGATTTGGTCATAGCATCAGAAGAGCTGATAATAAGTGAGATGACATCTCTCCCACCAGTTGGAGAGAGTGACCATTTAGTTTTGACTTGGAAGATGAACAGACATGCAGGTGTATCAAAGAAAAGGGAACGTATGTGGAATTATAAGGCGGATGATTATAGTAGTCTTAGGTATCAACTAGGGGAAGTTCCATGGAGGGCAGAATTGGAATGCCAGGATATCATTAGTGCTTGGGAAATTGTGAAACAATATTTGTTAGCAGCAATAGTAAGCTATATTCCACAGGTGAAGAAGCAGACACAATTTGGTGTAAAGTGGATGACAAACGATATCAAACAGGAACTGCAGTTGAAAAAGAGATTATAGAAGATATACAAGGAGAGGGGTGGAGGACAGATACACGAAGAATATAAGACATAGGCCAGGAGAGTGACCAGAATGGTGAGGAAGGCAAAACTGGAATATGAGAAGAGATTGGCACTAAGATCCAAAGAAAATCCTAGGGAATTTTTTAGCTATGTGGCCAGTAGGTGGAGAAACGATTGTGGAAGAATGACATTGCGGGATAAAAATGGGAATAGAGTGACTGATGCAGAGGACATAGTGGAGTTGTTCAATGAGCACTTTATTGGAGTATTTCATTCTGGAGGAGGTTTTAATACTAGAGGGATAGGGCAGGATCAGGGTTTAGAGGTGCAAGAGGAGAGTCTGTTCCAAATACTGAGTACTCTGGATACCAATAAAGCTGTTGGACAGGACAGTATTTCACCACGGGTTTTGAGAGAATGTGCTAAAGAACTGACAGCTCCGATGACCTGGCTCTTCAATAAAAGTCTGGCTGAAGGAAAGGTACACAGGGAATGGAAGGAAGGTAAGATAGTGCCATTGCATAAGGGCAGTAGCAGACTGGAAGTGTCTAATTATAGGCTAGTTTGTGTGTCATCAGTAGTTGTTAATGAGTTGGTAATGAGGGTAATGTTATCTGTGAGAATCAACATGGATTTGTTAAGGGGCGCTCTTGCTTTAGTAATATGATTGTGTTTTATAATAAAGTGACAAGAACAGTTGATGAGGGAAAGGCATATACTGCCATTTTTTTGGATTTTTCAAAGGTGTTTGACAGGGTACCACATGATAAGCTGATATTTAAGTAGCAGCACATAGGTTTAAATGTCGGGTTAGTCAAATGGATTCAGGATTGCTGACTGATAGGTATCAGAGAGTTGTGTATGATGGGGCAATATCAAGGAAGCAGAGGGTTACAAGTGGGGTTCCACAGGGCTTAGTACTGGGACTGTATTGTTCAATCTTTATATCAATGATATTGTCAATGGATTGCAAGAGGACATTCAGCTGTTTGCAGATGATATGAAGTTGGGAAGGATTATCAGTAATAGTGCAGATGTGGCAGCCCTGCAAGAGGATTTGAATAAACTAGACAGATGGGCAAATAAATGGGGTTGTCAGTTCAATGCAGCAAAATGTAATGTCTTGATGTTTGGGATCCATTGATGGGAGGATGCATACTCAATTAGAGGAGCTGCACTGGAGAGGATAGGGGAGACAAGAGATCTGGGGGTGATGATTGATAGAAAACTGAAATTCAGGGAGCATATTGCAAAGGTGGTGAGGGTAACTCAGAGGATTGCTGCAATACTGAGAAGGACTCTGATCTGCAGAGATAAAAGAGTTATCATTCCATTGTATAAGGCCCTGATCAGACCACACTTAGACTATTGTTCTCAGATTTGGTCCCCAGGATTTGATGGGGATAAATTGACTGTGGAAAGGGTACAGAGGCGGATATCAAAGATGGTTTCAGGACTGTACAATGTTAGTTATGAGGATCAACTGAGGGAATGTGTACTGCAAAGTTTGGTGGATAGAGGAAGTAGAGGTGATATGATCGAGACTTTTAAACTGTTGAGAGGCAGTTACAGGGTAGACATTGGAGAGTTCTTTCACTTGGTGGAATGGCGGGAAGGAGCGATGACAAGGGGCCATCCCTGGAAGTTACGAAAGGAGGCTGTGTGCAAAGGGTGAGGAGTGGTTTCTTTGCGTGGAGGGTGGTTGAACCTTGGAATGCATTGCCTGAGAGAGTGGTTGGAGTGGGAACGGTTAATGGGTTCAAGGAGTGGTATGATAGACTTTGTATTTCCTAAAAACAACCTCCCACGATGAGTCTTTTGACTCCATGGAGGCCTGGATAATAATAATAATAAAATCTATTGCTGTATATGCATCTGCTTTGTTCATTGCATTCATCACTTGTTATAGTACTTAAGTAAATTGGTAAAATCTGACCCCTCTTTAAAAAACCCCATACTGACCATCCTAAATGCTATCATCACTGCAGATAAAAAAAAAAAAAACTCCCATAAAAAATAACAAAAAATCATGAAAAAAAAACAAAAATATATAAAAATGCACTTCTGTCAAATCAGATTTTCCTTGCCAAAGGCTACCAAACCTGGAATTCTTGCTTTTTCATCTCCTCTAGCTCACAGTTTCCATAGCTTTCATTTGCTGCATTTACTGCTCTTGCCTAATTCAAACAACCATACTGTCCTTTTTTGATTATTTATCTTTAAGAGTTGATTATATACAGTATAAGTACTCAAATTGTGCGATTATCTTCCTAACAGTAACGCAAACTGGCTACCCTTTTCTTTGTAGATCAGACTAGAAGGAAAGCTGAATCATTTGCTATCCAGACCATCCTCATCATTCTTCCAGCACACTGAACCTTTTTCATTTTTTTTAAGCAGCTCTCCCTTCAGTTATACTACAGATGTCTGTTCTCCTCTTTGCAATTCTGATCATTATCTTATCCATCTCCTTCCCCATAGATAGATCTCCACCCAACCATGCTCAGCCTCATACCTTATAGCACTATAATAGTGCCAGTTGGGATGACCTCTAGGATTTTTACACCTCCTTTCTGTGGTCAAATTACTGTCTCTCTCTCTCTTTCCCTCCCTCCTGATCTGAACACTGCTCTTAACTGAATTGAAATAATAATTACTCCACTGCAAACACCCTTATTTCTATGTAAACAGTGGTTCTCTAAAAATCGTGCATTTCATGTTAAAAATACAGCATATGTTCAGTGAACTAGTCAGTAACTCCAGCTGCTCACTCACTTAACACTGTAGTCTTAAACAAGTGAAAAGTGATACATTTCTTTTTAATATTGTTGTTATATCTAATAAATATGAAAGATAAAATCTTAGAAATCCTTTTTAACAAATTCTGAATTATTTCTTTAGCTTTAAGATATTTAGATATTTAACTTAACATAATGTAATATGTTTTACTTGGAGCAATAATATTTCAAAACAGTAATTTTATTAATGAGAAATCTGAATAAGTTTCATGTAAAATATAAAAGAAATTGAAATTAACAAAGTTAAATATTCATTAAGTATGAATGCTAAGAGTTTTTTTACTAACATACGAGGGTGGTCTGAAAAGTTCTCGGCCTCGACCATAGATGGCAACACTGTCAGTAGGATTTTTTTTTTCTAAGTTGTTTCATATGTCATAAGCATCCATATGAAATTACAAGTCATTCTATCAAGTAGTTTGTTTTATACAGCAGTCTGAAGCAAAAGTGTTGTCTGTATCCCTTGAAATGGATAAAATTGAGTATCATAAGGTTATAAAATTCTTTGTAAAAGAAGGTTTAATGCCAAAGGAAATTCATTCGAAGTTCATAAAAGTTTATGGGTACTCTTCTCCTTCGTTTTCGACAATTAAGAAATGGGCTGCCGAGTTTAAACATGGCCATTCCAGCCACGATCCACGTGAAGGACGTTCAAAAAGTGTAACAACACCAAAAATCATCGATCTAGTGCACAATATGGTATTGGATGACAGAAAAGTCGAAGTGCATGAAATTACTGAGACTATAGGCATTTCAAAAGAACGTGTAGGATATATTTTGCACGAAGAATTGCAAGTGAAAAAACTTTTAGCAAGAATAGGTGCCGTGCTTGCTCACAGCAGATCAAAAATGCACTCGCATGAAAATCGCTGAACAGTGCGCTTGGAGCATTTTAAGAAGAATAAAACTGATTTTGTGCATCAATTTATTACTGTGGATGAGACTTGGATTCACCATCACACACCAGAATCTAAACAGAAGTCAAAATAGTGGACAGAAGCTGGTTGTTCAGTGCCAAAGAAGACAAAGTCAGTTCCATCAGTAGGAAAGGTTCATGGCATCGGTGTTTTGGGATGCTAAAGGCATTTTGTTTGGCACTGAACAACCAGCTTCTGTCCACTTGAAAAGTTGAAAACAATAACCGAGAAATATTATTCCGATCTTTTAACCAGACTAGACGAAAAAATTCATGAGAAAAGACTTGGTTTGCAGAAGGGAAAAATCATCTTTCATCAGGACAATGCACCTGCCTCCACAAAGGCATTTTGGCAATGGAAAAATTAAGGTATCTGCACTATGAATTGTTGGAACATCCACCCTATTCCCCAGATTTGGCTCCCTCTGACTTCTCTCTCTTCCCAAAAGTAAAACTCTTCCTCGCTGGTCAGCATTTTTCTTCGAATCAAGAGGTGATTGCAGCTGTAGAGGGGTATTGTGGATCTTACTGAGAACCACTATAGGGACAGGATAATGGCACTGGAGCATTGCTGGAATAAATAAATGTCTTAAGGGTGATTACGTTGAAAGATAAAAATAATTTTGAAATTATAAATTCGTTTTTTCATTGTTAGGTCGAGAACTTTTCAGACCATCCTTGTAAGTATGATTTCAGTTTTATTAACACTAAATTATTTTATTTCAGAACTAGAATGTTAAATGTGCATGGTGGAGATCCTTTCCTACGACAGACAGATTCACTTTCAGGTAATGAATTTTGTTTTCAGAAAACTGATACTTTAGTTTCTGCACCAGTAATGCACATTTGTTGTTTTCTACTCACATAAATGACTAACATATGATTATACCAATAATCTTAATAAATTATGTTGCAAGAATTATGCACTCTTATGATTAGATAGTTAGCTTTATTAGAAAAGATTATGATTAGAAAAGGAAGGAGAAGCTGTAGTATTTAATACTACATACAAATAAAAACTTTTTTCGAGTTTCAGACAATTACAGATAGACTGCTGTGGGAAAAGTTGGTTGTTGTTATTTAGGTTATGACCAAATTAACTAAGGCTATGAAGCCATTGTTTTATTTTCAGAATGGGAAACTGGCGAGACTTATTCATGCATATGATCCCATAATAGTTTCTAGTATGAAAGAAGTGGAGGAATTTTTTAAGACACAAAAAAAGTTTGATAAAATTCAGAGTAAACAGCAGGGTTGTAATAATCCTAAGTACCTACAAGATTTCTATTTAGGCCATGGACTAGTCATTCCTATATTATGTTCCACCATACAGATGTGCACAAATTTGCATGGAGAGAATACACAATAAATTAAAGATGCCAAGAAATTATATTCTTGGTTTCATCCTTTAGCCAAGTGTAAGCAAACAAAGTTTGTGCCTGAACTCTCTTCATCTCAATCTATACTGTCATAATTAAAATCACCCATAATGATCACTTTCCTTTGTTCACTAATCCAAGTTGTTTATACATTTCTTCATCACCATCCTCCACATTCCCAGGAAAGAAGGAACTAAACCTTGGAGATTCAGTGGCAAACTCTGAAGGAAACATTATTTGATTCAGCCAGAGAGGCATGTGGCACAGTTATCTGCAAGGATAAAAAAATCTGAACTCCTTGGTGGGCTCAGGAAGATAAGGAGGCAATGAAAGAAAAAAAGAAAGCTTATGGAAAGTTCTTGACTGGTAGGTCAGCTTGTGCTCTTAGAGAATACAGAGAAAAACAAGAAAGTGAAACACTGTGTAAAACTAGCTAAACAAAAATCATAAGAATACTTTGGTAAGAAAATAAATGACAAAAAAGTAGCGAAATATTCTGAAGTCTATTTAAAAAATTTAGAAATGGAGGATGAGTGACTTGAAAAAAAGATTTCTAGATGTTTGGAGTAATTTCAGTCCTTTGAAAGATTGCTAAATGAAATAAGGAAAGAAATTTTTTTCAAAGGGAATGTGATCAGGAGTACTTATCAATATTTGAGGTAGGAAGAAACATCAAAAAACCTGTCATGTAGTAAGACAGCTGCAGAAGATGATATTCAACCAGAAATATTCAAATATGAAAGTTAAAAAAAAAGTATTACATATTACAGTAACTTTATTGTATAATTCCGTAGGCCTGGGCAGAAGGTTGAATACCAAATAATTATAGTACAGCTCTCATAGTACTCATCTGTGAAAAAGGAAAATATGACACCTCAATAAAGTTTGGAAACAGTCTGGGTAGTATAGCCCTTCCAATAATGCCTAGCATGTATAATGTCCAAAAGGATGTGTGTCTTGCATTATAGGATACTAAGACAATAAATGTGAAGTCATTAGCCTCCATATATATAAGTAGCCTAGTTGTGAAGATACTTCACGTGCAAACTTTATTTACCTTCACTTGGTAAAGGATTAAACAGGAATATATTTTCTTGTTGAGTTTAATTTAACTTATAATATCTAGTGGAAACTAATGAAAGTGTGCAAGAGAACAGAATGAAAAGAAAAAGAGTAAAAGAGGTGATGAGTAATTCCAGGATAGCAGTATATGGAGACTCCATAATTAGAGGGCTAGTTACTGAGAGAGTCTGTAAGGTCTCCTATCCAAGTGGGAGAATGAGTTGGATAATTAAGTCATTGTACATGAGGAAGAAACAAGAAAGAGAATTAGTCATGATGGTGGGGATGAATGATGTAAGTGGACATAAGAAGGATGTGAGAACTAATATCAGGAGACTGTTGAGAAGAGTGAAAGATAACAGTGTAGTAGAAAATGTTGTCTGTGTGTTGCTGAGGTATGACGATGATGAGTTGCGACAGACAGCCCAAATCATGAATGGTACGATAGTGGAGCTGTGTGAGAAGGGAGTACAGTTTGTGGATGTATGGTGTGTGTTTAAGGGAAGAATGAAATTATACAGGCATGATGGGTTGAATTTGAATGGCTTTGGAGTGAGTGCACTGGAGAAAGTATTGCTGGATGGAAGCACAGTGTGTGATGCGTGCAAGAGATTAGAAGAGAGAGAGAGAGATGAAGGGAAAATCAGGAGAGTGGTATTGAAGAGACAAAAGTACTTGCAGGAAACAGTAGTAGTGTGAGATATGAAGAGAGAATGGGAATGCAAGAGGAACAGGGAAGCGGGGTGGGTGGGAAAAGGAAACAGTAGTAGTGTGAGAGATGAAGAGAATGGGAATGCAAGAGGAACAGGGAAGTGGGGGGTGGGAGCTTGGGTGGACAGGGAGACAAGGAATAGGGAGAGAGTGGATGTTGAAAGTGGCAGTGAATATGTGTATGAAGATGGAGTATTGAAACTGAGCAGATATATGTGATAAAGGTGATTTGGTAGGTGAGGTAGGGAAATCACAACCAACATATGGCTTGGATAGGATTGGCTATAGACCTAAAAATGAACTGTTGTGTTTGTTTACAAATGGCAGATGTTTCAGAAATAAGAGGGATGAAATGGTTTCAGTGATTGAGTTTCTTCTCTCCAAAATCATTGGAATAAATGAAACATGGTTGAATGAAGATGATATCATACCAGGAATAGAAATGAAAGGGGGAAATAGTGGCAATGGTTATCAGGCAGTGTGGTGTAATGTGGAGGTTGAGCGGAAGACATGTTTAGTTGGATGTTGTTATAGGCCTGGGAATGTGGAGGATGGTGATGAAGAAATGTATAAACAACTTGGATTAGTGAACAAAGGAAGGTGATCATTATGGGTGATTTTAATTATGACAGTATAGATTGAGATGAAGAGATAGCATTTGGAAATAAGGAAAATGAATTTCTCAAGTTCTTGAGCGATAACTATCTAAAGCAGGGCACTTGAGGATCAAGTGTTTTAGATCTGATCATTTCATCAAAGGATGTAATTGTGAGTGGGGTTTCACACTTTCCTCCAGTTGGTGAGAGTAATCATGAAGTGATCACCTGGGTTGTGGCTAGCCATATGCAGGCTTTTGTGAGGAAAGGATATATGTGTAATTATAAGGCTGGTGATTGTGCCAAGCTTAGGAGGCAGCTTGGAGCTATAGCATGGAATGAGGAGTTGATCAGTAAGGAAATAAATGCTGCTTGGGAATTGACAAAAAAATGCACAACAGCATCAATGTGTGAATGTATTCCAAAGACCAAAAGGTTGAATAAGGTAGGTGTACAATGGATGAATGAGAAGCTTAAACATGAAATCTAGAAGAAGGAAGTACTTTGAAGGCTGTACAAGATGAATAATGATAATAATCAGTTACATGAAGAGTATAAAGAACAAGCCAAGAGAGTGACTCAGTTAGTAAGGAAAACAAAAGTGCAGTATGAGCAGAAATTGGTAAATCAGGTGAAGAAAAATCCTAGAGAGTTTTTAGATATGTGGCAAGCAGAAGGATGAATGATCATGGAAAGATGAAGTTAAGGAATGAAAGTGGTAGAATGGTAAATGTTGAGGTATGATCATTGAATTCAGTGATCAATTTATAAGGGTGTTTTTCATCCTGATCAGGGTGAAATCATGAGGAACTTAAGTGTAGAGGACATAGTTCAATGTCAGTTCAATGTTGCAAAGTGTAAGGTTTTGGGATTTGGTAAGCAACGATGGGATGCAAGCATACACTTGGTGGGGAAACTTTAACAGAAGTATAGGAGATGAGAGATCTAGGAGTGATGGTGGACAAGGACCTGAAATTCAGGGGCCACATTGCACAAGTTGTGAAGACATCACATCAGATAATGGCAATGGTGTGGAGGATAATTTCAATGATGTGACATGCAGAAATAGAGAGGTTATGATTCCATTGTATAAGGCCTTGATCAGGCCTCATATGGATTATTGCGCACAGATTTGGTCGCCTGGTTTTCATGGTGATGAGGATATGTCAGAAAGGGTCCAGAGAAGATTCACAAAGGTCATCAGTGGTCTTTGGAATGTGGAGTATGAAGACAGATTGAGAGAATGTAAGTTGCAGAGTTCTTGAATAGGAGGGAGGGGAGGGGATATGTTTGAGACATATAACCTATCAAGGATTTTTATCGAGTTGACATGGAAGCGATTTTTCATAGAATGGGAGACGGGGGTAGAACAAGAGGCCATCACTGGAAACTGTATAAGGAGGGTGTAAGCAGAGGAGTGAGGAGTAGGTTCTTTGCATGGAGAGTGATTGGTAGTGGAATGCATTGCCTGAGTGTGTTGTGGGAGTAGACACATTGAATCAGTTTAAAGCATGGTTGGACGAGCATTGTGTGCAATAGTGTGTTCCTTCCACAATCAGTCTATGACTCCATGAAGGTCAAATGTTAATAATAATAATCAAATGAAAAAATTTTCATCAGTTAATTGCAAGGGACTTCCAATAATAATGGTTGTACTCTCATAAGTTCTCTTGTCATTTTCAAAACTTCATACTTGCAAGATATTTGGCTGAAAAAAAAAGAATTTAATATCTTTTCTTAAATAAAACTGAAAATCGAAATAATTTCATCATTATCTATTTTTAATTTTCTTCTAAATATAATTTTATTATGCCTCACTTACAGCAGATTTTGACTTCACAAGTAACAGAATTTGTGAGCATGAAACTTTGTGCAGTCTAGTATATCTGAAGTTCACTAGTGTTGACATCTATTTTGCAACTGGTATTTCATATTTTAATTAGTAAATTTTATTTTAATTTTTGCTTTAAAATTTAGATATGTTTCTCATTTTTATTCTTAGCTAAAGGAGGACTAAAAATACTGATGGCTAAAAATGTGCAACCTCGACTTATTGTTAGGGTGAAAACACCAAAAAAAGAACAGAAACATCAGCTTGAGTAAGTATTTTCTTTTTTTTTTATTAATGCATAGATAAACATTCTTCTATATTTGAAATCTTGCTTTTTGATGTGAAGATCGAATTTTAGTTTTCTGAAGGTGACATTTTCTTGACATTACTATAGATCTAATTTTTCTTTAGTCTGATACACAGCTGCAAGATTGCCAGTATTTTAAATGGAAATATTTCTGAAACCAAACTGTTGATAGTTATCCATTTTAAGACAGTGCCATGTACCCTCAATATGACAGTATAAGGGGGACTGGAAAGTAATCAGTTATTTTTAATAAGTCATTTTTAGCTGATTGTTTCTTCTTAAATAACACATAAATTATTAAATTTGATTTTTATTTAAATATTAGCATTACTTTTCTATTTAAAAAAATCTGTTTTTTTTTTTTTTAATTTTAGATTATTTTTTTTAATATGGCAGATTTTACATCATCGTATGCTGTTTTTATTTCACCAAGGAAAGAATGCTACCGAGGCTGTAAAAATCATTTGCTCAACTTATGGAGACGTATTGAAGGTTAACAAATGTCAGCGATGGTTTAGGAGATTTGCAGGAAAAAATTTTGATCTCTCTGATCGTCCTCGATCTGGAAGACCTCTTACTCTAGATGACGATGCTCTTAATACTCTCATCGAATCAGATCCAAAACAAACCATAGAAGAATTAGCAGAGAAACTTAATTCATCATGGTCAACTGTCCAAGAGCACTTAATAAGAGTGGCAAGGTTCTTAAACAGGGTGTATGAGTACCGCATGAACTGTCAGAAAACAATAAAGCACAGAGATGGGAGATTTGCAATTCATTGTTGACCAGACAACAAAATGACCCCTTTTTAGAACGAGTTGTAACTGGTGATGAAAAATGGGTGCTGTATAAGAATAAAACGCAAAAAACAGTGGCTTTCTCCAAATCAAACTCCAATTCCAACACCTAAAGATGGACTTCATCCACAAAAGGTTCTGTTGTGCGTTTGGTGGGATATTCGTGGAATTATTCATTACGAACTCATGGAACAAGGTAAGACTATCAGAGCAGTCATCTGCTATGAACAATTAGAGCAACTACATCAAGCATTGTTAATCAAACGTCCTGCGCTTGTCAATCAAAAAGGGGTAATTTTGCAGCAAGATAATACAAAACCACATTCTGCAAGAATGACTCAAGAAAAAATTAGGCAGTTAGGATGGTAACTTCTATCACATCCTCCATATTCACTGGATATTGCCCCTAGTGACTATCACTTATTCAGGTCCTTAGAACACAGCATAAGAAATAAAACCTTCTGCTCGCAAGATGATGTCCAAAGGAGTTTGATATCATTTTTTGCCTCCAAAGAAAAAACTTTTTTCAAAAAAGGAATTCTAAACTTAGTAGATCGTTGGAATAAGGTTATAATTAACAATGGCGATTATAGAATTGAATAATGTTAATTTGTTCTTTAATAAAATTTATATTAAAAATGTAGTTCAAAAAATTTATTACTTTCTGGTCCCCCTTATACTACATGAAAAATTTACATCATTACTAACTTCTTATCTACAATTTTCCTCCAAATCAGTCTGTTACTTGTCAAGACTGCAACATTATCAGATCTTATATTTCTATCGCCTAAGGCACTTTATACCATATCAATCCACTATATCTTGGTCTTCCTCTGGGTCATTTGCCTGCGAACCTAGCAGAGAACACTTGGTTTGCTAATCTTTCCTCGCTCATTCTGTTTAAGTAACCATACCACCTGAGATTAGCTCTGCTAACGCATTCCTGGATGCTGACAATGTCAAGTTCTTTCCTAATATCCTTGTTTTTAATATGATATTGCCATTGATGCCATCTGTTCATGCCTCTAATCTTTCTCAGGACTCTCATATCTGTGGTCGCTAGTCTTTGGTCAAGTGTTTTACGTCTGACCCAGCTCTCAGATCCATAAGTTAAAACTGGTTTGAAACACTGTCTTGTATACAGCTAATTTAGTGTTCCGACTAATTTCTCTCTTATTCCATATAAATTTATTCAGTTGACTTCCTACCATACCAGCTTTGTTGATTCTGTTGTCTGTTTCCATATTTAATTTACCATCTTCACTAAAAATCGTGCCTAAGTAGCTGAAATGTTTTACTTGTTCCACAGGCTCTCCGTTCACAACACAGTTGACATTTTCAACGATTCTGCCTATTTTCATTGTCTTTGTCTTTTTATTGCTGACTTTCATACCATATCTATTACGTTATTCAATTTAGTCAGGGAATCTTGCAGACTTGTAGGCGGATTTATTTAGAAGTATAACATCGTCTGCATAAAGCAAAGAGCTGACATTAACATCTCCAATTTTGATATGTTTAATACCACTTGCCTTCATAATGTGATCCATATAGATAATGAATATCAGAGGCGATAATGTACATCCTTGTCTCACACCAGATTTAACATTAAATTATCTTCCTGTATTTCCTTCAATTCTAACTGCTGACTTACAACTCATATAACGACTAAGTATTGCTTGATGCCCCATTGACACCATATAACTGAAGGTATTGAATAGCTTCTCTCTTGACACCTTCTCATATGCCTTTTCCAGATCGACAAAACTTAAATACAGATCTTTGTTATATTAGCATGATTTCTCCACTATTTGTCATAAAGTGAAGATCTGATCCTGACAGCCTCTATTTGGCCTGAATAAAGCTTATTCTTCACTAAGCTTTTCTTCCACAATTCTTCTCAACCGCTTCTCAAGTATATTTGTATAAATCTTACCAGTAATACTCAATAGGGAAATACCTCTGTTATTCTCACATTCAGTTTTATTTCCCTTTTTATATATGGGTACTATGAGAGCTCTACTCCAATCATTGGGAATTTGTCCCTCTGTCCAGGTCTTCTGAACTATGCAGTGCAGCCACTGTAAGACTTTTAAACCACCATACTTCAGCATTTCAAGCCTTTAATGACTTTTTCTACCTCAAGTATGGATATACATCACTCTACTAGAGACTGACTGCCATTCAAGAAGATTAGCCGCGTATTTAGTGTTGAATACTATGGCTACTCCTTCTTTTCCTTGATTGTCATTGCCTGAATATAACATTTTGTATTTATTGCTCAGAAAGATCTCATCAGTTTTTGTCTTTTTTGTTTCATTCATCCCTGTTATGTTGATCTGGTAGTTATCTAATTCCTCAGCTAGCTGTATTTCTTTGCCATTCAGGCTTCTTATGTTGATAGTACCGATCTTTAATTCTGGTGATTTTGAGTTGGGTGTGTTTTCAGATTTGTTCCAGTAGCTGACCTTTTGCTGTTCACTGGTTCCCTGGTGAAAACAACAGGGGGCCTTGTTTAACCAGGTGATGCCCGAGCTGGCATGAAATTTTATCATGTTGTACCATCATTTTGTATTTTGGCTTAAGCCAATAAGAATACAATTTGGTCGGCTAAATCGCAAATTGCCAGCCTATCCTTGTTCATTCAGTATCCAGGTAGTTACCCTTCTCAGGATGCACCAAGAGAAGGTGGGGATTAAGTCAGAAGCCCTGGTCGGTTCTCTGCATTCCTTTAAAGGCAATGTGGAGGTCACCTCTCAGTCATACAGCTTTGACCCTTAAGCACTCCACAAAATTTTCTGGCTGGGATAATTTATTTATTATTTTTTTATAATATTAACCCTCACACATCAGAGGCTATACAACCTATAATGTGAGGATTGAGATGGCCTGGGCTATGGGGAGAGAGTATTTTGTTCTGCAAAATATGAGATTAATGGTGATAGAGAAGAATGGTCAGGGGAAGTTACAGAGAAATCATATCCAAGAAGTTGTGTCCATGAATGAACTATTGTGTCTGTATACAAATGCCAGAAGAATCCAAAATAAAGGGAATGAAATTGTTCCATTGATTGAGTTTATTTATCCAAAAATTGTCAGAGTAAGTGAGATGTGGTTGGATGAGAATGGCATCCTGAGAGGAATAGCGATAGAAGGATTATGATGTGTTTCATGAAGACAGATAGGGGAAAAGGAGGAGGAATGCTGCTGATAGTAGCAGAGGAGTTATGCCCAACCAAAGTGGAGATGCAAGGATTTTGAGGATCACATTTTTTATGACTTTGCATCCTTTTCAAGGAGGTTCCACACTTGTAGTTTAAATAGTGGCAGCGGTTTTGTTGCTAATAGACCTGGTAATGTGGAGAGCAATGGGAAGGAAATGTTGAGGTAGGCAAATTAGTTTGACAAATAAGAAAAGGGTGATCTTTGTGGGTGAGGTTAATTATAGTAATATAGATTGGAATGAAAAAGGCAAAATCTGGGAGAAAAATAGTATAAATTTATAAAGTTTTTGAGGGACAACTGCCTTAGGCAGTACATAACAGAGGGCACACAAGAATTAAAATCTTGCATTTGATCATCTCCTCAGAGTATGTTATTGTAAATGAGGTATCAAATCTTCTTGAAGTTTAAGTGACTCTGAATTGATGGCGAGCCATATGATGACTTCTGTGAGAAAGAGATATGTGCAGTTATTATTATTTGTAAAGAATTTCATTTTTTGTTGATATTTGTATTGTTTTGTCTTCCAATTTTTTGTTGTATGTTTTTTTTGATGATTTTTGATGACTCCCTAGAGGTGTTATGTAATAGTAATAATAATAGTAATATGTCAGAAACAAGGCAGGGGCATGCAGTAGAGTTGAAAGATTTGCAGACATGATATAAACATGCAGACTACAACTATACTATGTATAGTATATGCTATTGGAATATTTTTATTTATTGGCATAGGGTTCCTCCCATTCCTTGACCATCTCATAGGACAAGTTGAGCTCTCCTAGTAAGGGATTAAGTATGTATTTTATGACTGTAGAACTCTGTTTGTTCACGGGCCAGTTTGCCTGTTCTGAGAAATGAAAAACCTGAGTTTCCAGATTAAAAACTCTCTGCCTCCATATTAGTCTAACTAACTCACTTTTAGTTGAAAGAGACCAGATAAAGGCTATTGGAATGGAGTTTTATTTTATTTTCAGTGTGTGTGTGTGTGTGTGTGTGTGTGTGTGTAGAAGCATGGCTTTGAAAGCTCTAGTGCATCTATAAACATTGTTAACCCTGCAGAAATTGCGATCAACAAAATTGTAGCTTAGGTCGCATGTATCCGAGAGATATGATGGATTGGCACTAGTACTAGTATGTGCTGAAATGCAATAAAACTTAAAAGAAAAAAACACTGCAAATATAATACATGACTGTGGAAAAAATGCTCGTCAATGGCTATCAAGATTCTTTTCTCACATTTTAAAAACCGGAAACCTTCCAACAGCCTTTAAGAGAACCAAAATAATAGCCATATTAAAACCCAACAAGCCTCAAAATCAAGTAGAGAGCTATTGCCCATTTGCGCTCCTCAGTTGCTGTTATAAGCTCCTCGAGAGACTCCCCCTTAACAGAATTGAGCCAAAAATATATGAAGTTATCCCTGTTGAGCAAGCAGGCTTTTGGACTCAAGACCTTACTACCCATATCGAAGCAGGCTTCCAGAGATGTTTTGAAAACCTCTGTTGTGTTTGTTGACCTTACTGCTGCATATGACACTTTATGGAAAGAGGGGATGCTATACAAGCTAATACAAGTCATACCATGCCAATCCATCATAAGATTTATTGGTAACATGCTTTCTGACAGGTTCTTCCATGTGGTACTGGGAAACAAACTGAGAAAGCTGAACAATGGGCTCCCACAGGGCTCAGTATTAGCACCAATTTTATTCAACTTATATACATCTGATCTACCGACAACTAGGTTAAAAAAATTTGTTTATGCTGATGACATAGCCCTCGCCATCCAACACAAGAGCACTGAAATAACAGAAGATATTCTCACAAATGACCTTAGAACCATTGAGGAATACTTTCATAAATGGAGACTAACACCAAACCTCAATAAGACCGAGGTTAGCTCTTTTCGCCTAAACACCAAATTGGCAAATAGGAAACTTCAGGTTAGCTTTAACAACACAGTGCTGCAGCACCAAGATTTCCCTAAATATCTGGGTGTTACCTTGGACAGAACACTATCTTTCAAAAGACATCTGGAGAATCCCTCTTTAAAGATCAGAACCGTAATAACATCATACAAAAACTGTGTGGTTCTACATTTGGTTCTTCTGCTATTACACTGTGATACTCCACATTGGCCTTAGTCCTCTGTGGCAGAATATTGTTCACTAGTAATGCTAAACAGTCCTATCAAGGACTGTTTAGCCAAATCGACCCACAAATAAATGCAGCGACGAGGACAATAATGGGTTGTGTCAAATCCACCCTCCTCTACTGGCTTCCAACTTTGAGCAATATTGCACCACCGAACTTACGCAGACAAAATGCTCTAGTAAAAGAATACAAAAAAATAAACAGCAATCCCCTGTAGCCGATACATGAAGACCTCCCATATATAAATATGAATCGCCTTAAATTCCGACGGTCTCCACTAATACTGGCTGAAGAACTAGTCAATAGCAATTTCAATGTTAATTTAAAATGGCTAGAAACTTGGAAAGAAAAATTGCCACCAGACTTAAACAAGTATATCCTTCCCAACCAAAATCCAAAGGGATTGAGCTTTCACGTCACCTATGGAAAAGCCTAAATAGGATATGCACAGGACGTGGTATCTGTGCAGACAGCTTATACAAGTGGGGAAGATCACCTACATCCCAATGTGACTGTGGGGCCATAAATCAAACCATCCGGCACATTGTGGAGAACTGCAGCATAAGAGCCTACCCTGGTGACCTGAGAGACTTTTTTGAAGCAGATTCTTCAGCTCTTGATTGGCTATCTGAACTAGACTTATTTTATTTTATTTTTTTTTTTTACCTGATATTTGTATATGTGCATTACTTGTTTCATTTTTATTGTCTGCACAAATATGTATTTATATATTCTGATGTCATGTGTTTTTATTATGCCACATGCTAAATAAATAAATACATGATTTTTTATTTATTTTCATTTACAATCTAGAAATTATTGAACAAAGAAACAAAGAAAAAAAAAACTAAGCCAATACCATACTGACATCGGAGTTCGCAGTATCTCTCAGATACAATTTACTATCAAATATCATTTTCACTTTTGCATTCGACTCTATCATTCTCATCATCGGACTTGAGTAACGTGCACTGAATCTCTTCAACATCTGATGGATTATCCAATCAATATATTTTTCCAGCCATTTTCAATGGTAAATTTAAAAAAACTAAAAAACACTAAACCAGTACTATACTGACATCAGAGTTCACGGTATCTCTCAGATACAATTTACTATCAAATATCACAAACCTTGACATAACACGTGCTAAACTAAACTGATAGCATAAACATTTCGGAATATCACTCATAATATATATATGCACAGCTAGTCATGACCTACAAGCTATAACTGGATACGTGTAAGAATATTTATATTAAAACAGTTAGTTTATATCTGTCAGATCAGCTGCAACCTCCGCAGGGTTAATTATCTGTCTGGCCTTGAGTGCTTACATATCTGTAGTAACATGGCTGTGATTTGGATAACTTTAAACGTCATGAATATGAAGCATAAATTATTTGATATATTTCATCCATATGGCTGTTTGGATGATTAATCAGGATCATATATTTTATCTCTTCATGTTCTTTTCAAGGAGGTTCCACACTTGTAGTCTAAAGCTGAGATTTCATTTTGAGTTTTGCCGTGATACAGTGATCTGCAACAAGATCATTGAACTCTGCTGATATTGTCAAATGATGTACTCATATAATTGGTGGCTGAAAATCTACATCCACTTCAGTAATAATATATTTTCAGGTCTGTTGGTAGATTTGTCTCAGGATATGCACGAGCCATGACTGTTGTGAAGTTTGGATATTGTATTACATATTAACTTTGCAGAATATTCAGAGATGTTTGTTAACTGAATTAGCAGTCACTTGAAGAGGATCTTAACCTCTGTGAATCATTGTGAGTCCATTCCATAAGAGCACTTGTTTTTCAGATTTTAATGTCATTTTGAAACACACACACATAGATCAAAATGAATCTATACTGTTCATCCACTTTTGAGACATTATGCAATTGTAATTACAGAGTGAGTTCAAAATCACATAGCCTATTCTTTGTGCAAGAGCAAGCAAATGTATGGCCACTACTCTGAGTGCCATGTTTGGTTGTGCATCCATGTGATTTAACTTTGCTGTCTCTCTCTCTCTCTCTCTCTCTCTCTTAACTGTTATTGTGTAATTAAAACTCATTTTAACTACACAATCTAGTGGAGTGTATTCATTTTATTTTATATTTGTTCATTTGTTGTTTCACAAAGTTTAGTTGTGTGCTTTTGATCTCGCTTTGAAATTGTAGTCGCACCTATATGCATATAATACCATGATTTATTCATTGTGCACTTACTCATAGATCTTCTAGAAAGAGAGAGTGTAACCTTGAATGTAACCTCACTGTAACTGATTACTGCTACTTATAAACAGAAGATGGTTTGTTTAGAAGTAGCACCTACTTTTGCCTAAAGATGAGTTTTAGTGTTATTTTTAGCAGTGGTAATTTATTTTATTGTTTTTGTTATTGTCTAGCCTTCTTCCTGCTACTCTAATTGGTCCAATATGCACTCTTCCTCATATATCGTTATACAGACAAATATTGGCAGATAAATTACTGAAGGAGAGAACAGCTGACAGCACTGGTATGTATATTTAATTAGTTGTAATTGGCGATCTCTTTTGCTGTGTAATAATGTAATCAGCATTTTAATTGCTTTTATATTTATCTATCAAAGGATTGTTCTCATAACATGCTTATTTTCAACAAACTAGAAAATATATTGAAGATAGTAGATGACATTTCCTTGACCATACACTTAATGTCTAATCTCCATTGATTTCCATGGAGTCAGAAGACTCATCTTGGGAGATCCATTATTCATACAATACCTGTTATGCCTCTCCTTAAGCTCATTCGCTAATGAAGCATTCACAACCACCTCTGACAACACATTCATCACCTCCAAGCAAAAAATATAGTCTTAACACCCTTGCTAACCACACTCTTACACAACTTTCAACTGGTGACTCCTTATTCTCTCCCTTCTTGCCATGTACCAAAAAAAAAAATTTGGTGTCAGCTTCTATTATATCTCCTCTCTTTCACCTATCAGCTAATTTTTGAAGCCCACAGATGTCAATCTGTTCTCATAGGGAGCTTTCCATAGACCTACCACAATCTTTGTCACTCACCTCAGCATCATTTCTTCAATATATTTTCTTCCAGATTTATTCCACAAATCTGGACTCCCAGATTTGTGGCAGTATTCCAGATGTGGCCTTATTAAAGTCTTATATAGGAGAACATTAACCTTTCTATCCTTGCTTGTTAGTGTATCCTTCAAAAACCACATAATCTGAGGTGCTGTTTTAGTTATCTTCACAATATGACCTGTAATAACATTCAATTCCCTATCTACAATCACCCCCATGTCTCTGGCTTCATCAGTTTCCTGCAGTTCATTTCTATCAGTATAGTACACAGCATGTGATCTCTTCTTCCCAAAGTGCATCACCTCACATTTGGCCACATTAAACTGTCAGTCATTTACATGTGTACATATTGCTAGTTTAGCATCATCACTAAACAACTTAATATTTCCTATCAAGTCATTTTTTGTATTATTGATATACAAATTAAACATCAAAGGACTAAGTACTGAGCCCTGTGGTACACCACTGGTCACATACTTTCTCCTGGACTCAACTCCTTCATAAACCACTCTTTGATATCTGTCCATCATCCACCCTCTAATCTGAATCACCAGATTCATATCCATTCCCATTTGCTCCAATTTATGCAATAGAGTTGCATAAATTGGAGCAGTTCATATTGAGTATTATATTCCTATCCACCCAATTCTGAATTCTCTCTTTAAAAAATTTCTCCAGGACTTTACCACCACTCCTGAGATGCTGATTGGCCTATAATTTGCTACTTCTGTCTTGGAGTCAACTTTATGCAATGGGACTATTCTGCCTCCTTTCCACTCCATTACCACCTTCCCAGTATTGAGGCTTAAAATAAACATCTCAGAGGAGTTGATAATTCATTTGCACATTCTCGTAATACTATGCGGGCCAACACACCACCACCATCTAATCCCATGTCTGTGTTTGTATTGAGGTTCAGCAATATTTTAAGCACCTCCATTTCTTCAACCTTTCCTATCAGTCAATGCCAATGCCAAGATGGTACACCCCTGCAAAATGCTCACTCAGTAATTCAACTACAGTCATCCCTCGACTTATGTCCCGGTTCCGTTCCATTCAGCAGGACGTAAGTCGATACATTAAATCAACAGAGTTATAGGGATTAGAGACTTAATCATAATAAGTATACTGTTATTTTAATTTTTAAATCTTATTATGAAACTGTAATGTGTGTTACTGTCACTATAAAACAGGAGAATAATCACCCAAATCTTCCTCCACAGTCACATCTTCATTACCTTCCCTGTGTGGATGATCAGGCTCTGGCTCTTCTGGTGTAACCTTTGTTTTTTTGATGAAAATGTCCAATGTGCTTTGCTTATTCCTCTTCTTCTTTTCATCATAAATTTGTTCATAGCAAATGTATCATGTACTTTCAGCGTTCAACATTGGGGTCCGTGTCTTCAGCCATTTTGAGAACATCGCTAACTGCAAAGAACATTTCTGCAAGACCCTTCACTGTAAATTGTTTAATTACCTCTTCTTGTTTCTCTTTTCCCTCTTCCTTTTCTCATTTTTTTCCCCTCTTCTGCAACAGTTGTTCCTCCAGTTTGACCAATTCTTCATTGGTCAACTCTTGACAGGAACTTTCTATGAGTTGAATTATGTGGTCATCATTCACTTCGAGATTCAGATTGTTTGCTAGGCCCACTATTACAAACTTCCAAAATTATTCACAAACCTTTTTAATGTCTTTTTCCATATGCCACTCATACACTGAGAGGTCACTTCCTCCCAAGCCACAGCAATATTTTTAATAGTATGATAAATATTGACTGTTTTCCAGAATTGCACGAGAGTTTGGTCATTTCCTTCAGCAGCAGAAATGGCTTGTGAAAAAGTTCTCTGTACATAATAAGCCTTAAACACTGCAAGAACTCCCTGACCCATTGGTTGGATCAATGAAGTAGTGTTTGGAGGGAGAAACATGACCTTGAACTTGGTGAAGATCGCTGCTATAAGATGTATAAGATGGATGACCTGAAGCATTATCTAGAATTAATAAAATTTTAAATTCTACATTTTCTTTCACACAATAGCTTTTTATTTCACTCCCATAACAGTTGATTAAGGCATCCTCAAACATTTTTGAGTCATCCACGACTTCTTATTGCTCTGATAATCAACTCTGATAATGAGTTGAGCCCCCTCATGGGGAGTTAAGTATTTATGACTGTAGATCCGTGTGTGTTCACAGGGCCAGTTTGCCTGCTTGCGGGATGAAAAATCCCAGATAAACTGGGGGGGGGGGGGGACCCTGCTGTCCATGCCCAAGACCGGCTAACTTGGCTATGGCTGAGGAAGATCCTTAAGCTACTCACGTCGGCAATGGGAATCGAACCTAGAACATTCCTTCCCCAGGCATATGGTTGCTAAGCACAAAGCCAATAGGCTAACCGCACAGACATTGCTCTGATAATGAACTGGGAGTATGCTTCCTGATGTTTTTTGAAGATTTGTGGATTCTCACTGTGCCTTATCACAAATGGTTTCAGTTTATATCCAGCTGCATTACCCATAATAGAATCGTAATAGGGGCATTAAGAGCTTTGAAACTAGGTATAGATTTTAGCTTTTTGTGGATGAATGTCTGCTCGGGCAATTTTTTTCCAAAACAAAGGAGTTTGTGGGAAATAATTTTTCCACAAACTCCTTGGCAGCCTTCTCAGCACTTTCAGATTCCCATACATTTTCACGTTATGCAGTGCAAAATGCTTCTTGAATCTCGTGAACCAACCAGAAGAAGCGTTGAATTCGTAGTCATAATCAGGTTCTGCTTTCTCCTTCAGCATGTTGAAGAGACTTAGTACCTTAGCAGGTATGGTCACAGTGTGGAAGGGTATGAGCTTTTGGTTCAGGTCCTTTATCCATGATGCAAGTAGCTTTTCCATATCATCGATAGGACCTTGTCGTTGCTTTGTCACTATCGCCGATTTAATAGAAGCAGATCCTTTCACAGTCTCTATAATTTTATTCATATTTTTCAAAATGGTCTTCACTGTAGAATGGGACCATCCGAAGTCATGTGCGATCACATTGACAGGCTTACCAGCTTCATTTTGCTTTATAACTTGCAACTTCGTTTCAAGATCAGTTGAATGCCTCTTTTTCTGTGATTATTCACTAAGTTTTTTGATTGGATGTGTAGGGGCATTATTGCACAAAACATCATGAAATATTTAATGATAAATACACAAATAACCCATTTCTCAAACACAAAATCAACAGAGGAACTGTTGAAGGCATGTGCCTACTGCCAAGAGAGGTTGCTACTGTGTATGCTTTACGTTACACTCGCTTGTGTCTTGTTCGAAAGTGTAGCTGAAAATGTTATTTATTCCCTTATGGGATCATGGACATATCTTCGAGAGGACGTAACTTGAATGGACATAAGTCGAAGGATGACTGTATTTGTTTTGGTTCTGTTACCTCCCTACCATTAACACATTTTAAAGTCATCCTTCCATAGTCATTCCTTCTTTTACTTTCCACATAATTCATTTAGACATCATTCTCTGATGATATCAGAGGTGATATCTCTGATAGCTGAGGTATCAGCTATCATATGAGGTATAATAGCTGATACCTCATCAGCTACCTTTATCTTATAATTATAATGCTTTGGCCTTCCTTACCATACATATCACCTTTTGTACCTGTGCCTTATACTGCTCATAGGCATGCTGATCAACTTTTTTCCTTTTATAATCCCTCCACAACTTTTTCTTTGCAAGCAACTCCTGCTTAATGAAGCTATTCATCCATCACGGAGAGGACTGATAGGTGGCGCCTGTGAATATATTTTGCTAAACTTGAGCTCCCGCATTTTATCCTAATTGCAAGTGTTTTTTGTGCAAAATAACCAGTAAACAGAAAACTAACAGAGGGTACTAAGGAGCCAATTACTTCCACACAACTCGTAAGTACCCAAAGTCCTTCGTATCAGTTATTTTTACAATTAAAAAACAGCACGTGAAAGCACTTGCAATGCCTGCCGTGCGAAGTAAGATGGTGGCAACAAAGGCCAACAATGAAAGATTACTTTGAGTATTGTCAGCATAGCTCAGCCGATAGCCAACAAACCGAATGAGAATATGAAGTGCCTCAGCTCCAAATCCGAAGTTACCAAAAGAAAAAAAGGTATATTGTGTGATTTCTATTGCAACTGGCTACGTATTTCCTGTGCAAAAATAGATGAATCGCTGCACAAGCTTTTTATCGAATTGAACCAGCCTTCTTTCTGTTAAACAGCTGCTGAAAACCTAGGCAGATGAGTTGAAAACTTCGAACAACACCTTAATGTTACGATCAATACTTTCTCTTCCAAAATCCAAAAGTTGGAAACTTAGCTGGAGATATTCTACGACCAGTGGTCGATCGCAAGTGCAGCCATACCCACTAATGAATTCCTCAACCTAATCGCATCGATGGTACATGAATCACTCGAGGCCAAAAACAGAAGACTCAACACTGTTATTCTGAACTTTCTGGCAAAAAAAAGTAAATCATTAAAAGAAGATGTCAGCAAACTAGCAGGTGAATGTAACTTTGATCCCAGAAATATCATCAAATGTCATCATTTCGGACCCATAAACAAAAGAAAGGATGGAACGAACTTTCCACGTCTCATGAAAGTGACCTGTGACACACTGACAAACACATCCAAATTAATAAATTAGATAAATAGCAAGCTAAAGGACAGTTGCCCCCAATCATGTGTACGTGCTCAACCTGATTTAACCTTTGTACAGAGGGAACAAAGATGCCAACTCCAAAGACATCTAGAAGAAAAATGCCAAAATGAAGACAACAGCTGGACCATAGACTACAAACAAGCCAAACTAGCACAAAAATCAAGTGATGCCACTAGTAGCCACCAAGGAGATCAGTATGCAGGCACTGCATAGGAAACGTGCAAGGCCCTTGCGGTCAAAGAATTGCCTCACAGAACCTTGCATATCCACTTCATCAACATCTGTGGTCTCAACTCCAACCTTAATAGTGTCCATTATCATCTGTAGTCTGCCACACCGCATCTACTCTTTTTAACAGACACTCAAATCTTACTTTCCCCCAGCACTATCCATCTCAACCTTCCAAACTGTACACTATTTACCGTATTTGCTGGCATATAAGACCCACCTCCTTTTTTGTACACATTTTTTAGGAAAAATACTTTAGCACTGAATATTATAATAAATTTACAGTATTTCAAATATAAAGTAATAAGTAGGTCTACTTTCAACAAATAACAATCTGACTAGGAAAGAGTCTCATCTTTTAATCGTCTTTGTCAAAACCCAGAAATTCATCTCCAGAGCTAAATGAAGAGACACTTGAAACCTCTTCTAAATTAGAATCTGAGTCCTCATACAACAAATTGTCCTCTGTACCATCCAGTGCATTGCTAATGCCACACTTCTTAAATGATTTAACCACTATCTCAGTTTTCATAGCATCCCCTGAAACTTTGACCCACTCACAAACTTGCGAAATGCTAAGCCTCTTCCTCCTTCCTCATGGCATGACCTCAAAATCTGAAGACTGCATCCAGCCGTCTTCAGATTTTGCAAGTTCCACTTCCCCTTCATAAATCCCTTAAATGGTTCATTAATACAGACATCTAAAGGTTGAAGCTGACTAGTTAGACCTCCTGGAATTACAGCTAACTGAGATTTTAACAACTTCTGTTCTGTGAGAACGAAACTTCTCCCATACTAATAGGGCAGGCTTCTTCAACAGTCATACAGGGTGCCTGGAACGAATTTTATCTATCCATAACTGCATTCCTCCTCCATCCATCCACAATTTTGTCCCATCAGCACTGCTCTGCTGATGGGACAAACTCACTAGACAACAACCTGTAGTGAGTTTTTTTTTGTGCCCAGAAGTTTTAACAGTAACACTTTGTGTGCCCTTGGAATCTACAGTTTTGTTTGTGGGCACATCAAAAGTCAGCAGAACCTCGTCCTTTCCTATTTGCGCAAGTTCAAAATTTTCTCGTTTTCTTGCTTTAATGACGAATCGATGAAATTCAATTTGTAGACACTGAAAGTCCCGCTTTTCTGTGGTCTAAAATCCAAATATTCAGTTCTGCTTTAAGTTCTGGCCAATTTGCAGTTCCACTTCATAGGTTATGTTTATTGTGAGTTGCTTTTTTTAGATCCTCTTCCTGATTCCATCAGGTTCTTATCATTTTCTCAGTTGGGGTAGCCTGAAATGCCTCTCTGCAGTCCTGTTTCCATGTTCTTTAGTATACGCAATCACACGTAGCGTGTATGCAATATTGTAGCAATGGCAACGTTTTTCAGCCATAATTTACCATGAAATTTAGAGAAAATTTAATGGCAGAAATTTATCACCGTTCACAACAACCACGATAACAATTGGAAAGTTTAAACGAACAGGAACACAGCTGTGATCGTCTATGACAGCGCATTGGCATCTACTGAACTCTATGTAACTGGAATGCTCTCTCACACAGCAAGGAAGCAAGAAAGAAATCGCATAACTCGGAACCGAGAAAATTTCCAGAAATGAAAGTAATAAAAAACTGAATATCGGCGTATAAGATGCACCCTGTTTTTCAGACCTATTTTCAAAGGAAAAAAAGTGCGTCTTGTATGCCAGCAAATACGGTCAAATGGGTCAAACTCCTTTTGACCCAAGGGTGGTGTCTGCGCATATATTCGCGCTGACATACTCTGCCAGAGAGCACCTAACCTAGAATCGCCCAACTTCAACCTTCTTTGGTTGAAAATATCCCTTCCTCACTCAGTCAAATTCATCTGTTGTCTCTATCGCTCTCCTAATACCACCAACCACTTTGAGCGCTTTAATTTCCTCTCCTTAAAAGTTGATTTTCTCCAGTCCCACTCTCCTAACAGTGAAATCATCCTACTAAATGATTTTAATGTCCATAACACCAACTGGCTTTCCTCTTCCAGTTGTACAGATGCTGCAGACAGAGATGCTGAAACATTTGCCATCACTAACGACCTTACACAAATTGTTCACAAGCCGACCAGAATACCAGATAACCCGAATCACCCCCCACCCCAAATACCTTAGATCTCTTCCTTACCACTGACCCTTCCAAATATACAGTGAATGTAGTGAGCCCCCCTAGGTAATTCTGACCACAATCTAGAGGTCAGAATCTTGTGCTCATCTCCTCCCCCATGCAACAATGCTTACACAGTCACACCTACATGAGTAGTTTGGCATTATAACAGTGCCAAATGGGACAGCCTCTGACACTACTATGATTCATTTCCATGGTTGGACTATTGTTTCTAGTCTTCCAATCCAAACATATGCACAGAACGTGTTACCAAAATAATCCTCACTGGCATGAAAACGTACATTCCCCACACTTCTCTGAACTGCCATCCCTATCTAAATCCTGGTTCTCTAAAAGATGTGTACAAATGAAAAATCAGGCATACCACAATGGCTCAAATCAAGAACTCCATCCTCCTTCAGTGCCTATACTGAAGCCCGAAACAGATGCAAGAAAATTATCAATGATTCCTAAACAGAATTTTAACAGGCAAAATGTAGGAAACTTGCAGCCTGTTCAAGTGACTCCCATGCCTTTTGGTCTCTTGCGAAAGCAACTGGTTACAACTTTTGCCCTACACTATTCCCACCCCTATCATACCCAGATGGCTTAATTGCAACATCACTCACAGAATAAGCTAATCTCCTTGCTTCACACTTTGCCTCCAATGTATGCATGACTGACAATTGCAAATTGCCCTCAGTCATTTCAGCTGCCCAACATATAATGTCCCCCTGTATCCTTTTGCCAGAAAGAGATCATAAATCGGTTGTCTAAATTAGACACAAAAAAAGGTCCTGGCCCTGATGGCATTCCTCCAATTGTCCTGAAGATCTATGCAGCAGAACTGACTCCTATCCTATGCAGTCTGTACGTACTCTCTTACTCCACTTGTGTATATATATATATATATATATATATCCCTAAGCCTGGATATTGGCCTATATTCAACCCATTCCTAAAAAGGGGTGATAAATCGCTACCATCTAACTGCCGCCTATCTCACTCATCTCAGTCCTATCTAAAGTGATGGAGAAAACCATCAATTCTAAACTATTAAGCGACCACCAGTGGATTCCGTCGATGCTGATCAACAGGTGACCTACTCTCATATATCACCCATCTCTGGACAAATCACATGGAGAAATTTGACGAATCCCAAGTAGTTGCACTTGATATCTCTAAAGCCTTTAACCGGATCTGACAAAGGTTTACTAAGCAAACTTCCATCATTTGGACTGTCTCAGGACTTCTGCAGATGGATTGCCAGCTTTCTGTTTGGATGCACACTATGTGTGATGGTAGACAGCTCACCATCCAACTAATGCTGGGTCCCACAAGGTTCAGTTCTCTCACTGACCCATCTTCCTTCTGTATATCAATGACTTACTTTATTTGACCTCCAACCGAATACACATTTTTACAGATGACAGCACATTGCACTCCTCCAGTTCATTTGATAAACCTTATGTAAAGTAAAACCTTGTAGTAGTTTATACCTGATTTCCACATCTTCAACTACAATTAAATATTTGCTTCTACTGTATGGTGTTAACAGAATAAATCTTGTTAGCTGTACTATCTCTTTTAAAATCTGAGTCACATTGGTACCATTATCTCAGAGTGGGGTAAACTAAAACCTCTACATTTGATTATAAGAGAAATCTTTCAGTCATAAGACTGAAATTAAATAATTCCATGATATAGAACACAGCTCTACATCACCATCAAATTTATTTATTTATGCTTATGGCTACATGAAAACTGGCAAGTGAAAAGTACAATCACAATTTCCAGAAACAAATGATGAAAATCTTAACATATAAAAGTTCATAATATAAAAGGCACAACCTGCTTTCTAAGTCTTTCCTTTTTTTTTAAAAAAATATAAAGCAAAAGTAACTTGTCATAATTAAGCCAGGGACAATTATTGTCCTGCTGCACCAAGTATGACAAGGCTGCATGTTCTCACAACACTTCACAACATAAAAGTAGCTGTATCTGAGGTTTAAGTAGAGAGCAGTTGTGTCTTGTGTGAGAAAACTTGATCCATTAGAGGAGGCCCATTTCACACTGTATCATCATCTTCTAACATGAGGAGGTGTTCTGCTGATACTATGACGAGGACTATGAGAGTAACTACAAGAATAACGTCTTCGTGGTGAGACGGGACCGTGATCTTCTGTTTCCTCCATAACCACCGCTACCATCATACCAACTACAGGTCAAGGTCCAGGCTGGAAACCAATTCAAGGCCTCATCCGTCACCTTGTGGATGTCCTGTAGGCCCTCCAGGACATCCACAGTATATAGCCACATCTGCCCTGACTAGTTCTGATCCTGTTTATGGATGACCAAATCTTCCTAGGAAGATCAAAACCAGACTGAAGAGCAAAGGGATCTTCTACCAGGAAGCCGTTTGTTGGGAGATTGTTTGACCAGTATTCTCTCCATATGTCTATTCTCTCCATATGTCAGATATTGATGGCAGCGCAGTTGAAGAGAGTTTTTCCATGGACCAGAGAGGCTTTCTAGATTTGAGGCAAAGACTAGGTGGGTTTATGAGAGTCTGGTGTAGGGGTAGGAGTGGGTTGCTCATTGCTTTATTAAATTCCTTAATCGAGGCTTGTCTTCTACGTATGTGTGGTGGAGCAATGTTAGAAAGAACAGGCAGCCAGGAGAGAGGGGTGCTTCTCACTGTCCCACTAATTGTGCGCATGGTAGAGTTCAGCTGGTTGTCTATAATGTTAGTGTGTGTGTGTACTTCTTTCCTAGACAGCACAATATTCTGCTGCAGAGAATGCGAGGGCTAGTGCAGATGACCTTAGGACTTCTGCACCACAACCCCGGGTTGTTCCAGCAAGCCTTGAAATAATGTTATTTCTGGTTTTAATTTTATTGGAGAGGTTGATGATGTGCCTTTTATAGGTTAGGCTTCTGTCCAGGCTCACTCCAAGGTATTTTGGGTGAGGCTCATGTTCTACCATTTTTCCACAGAAGGAAAGGTTGAGTTGTCGATTCGCCTCTGCATTATACAGGTGAAATACTGAGGACACTGTTTTCGTTGGATTTGGCTTCAAGTACCACTGCTTGAAGTACTCTTCCAGGGTGTTCAGGTCTGTATTCAAGGTTGATTCTAGGTTGGTAAAGGAGGTGGATTGATGTAAGATCGCTAGGTCATCGGCGTACATATACTTGCTTGATCTGGTATGAGGTAGATCATACACATAGATGTTAAAAAGTATAGGGGATAACACCCTGAGGAAGACCATTGTGAAGGAATCTGGGCCTGCTCTTTTTTCCGCTAATATGGACCCGGATCTTTCTGTTGGAGAGAATAGATTCAAAAAGTATTAGAGTTTTTTACACTTTATAATATTTCCTAGTTTTAGGAAGAGGCCCCTGATCCTGACAGTGTCATAAGCAGATGGTAGGTCAATGAAAGTGGCTCCAGATTTAAGTTTCTTCTGGAAGCCTGCTTCAATTTGAGTTGTCAGGGCCAGGACCTGGTCACAGCAACTTCTTACTGGCCTGAAGCCAGCTTGTTCAGTCGGGAGTGCTCTTTCGATGAGTGGTGAAATTCTTGCACAGGAGAATTCTTTCAAAGAGCTTAAAGGTGGTGCAAAGCAAGGAGATAGATCATAGGTTTTTTTACTTCATTTGGATCTTTCCCTGGTTTGGGCGTGGCAATTATTTTGGCTTCCCGCCACAGCTTTGGTAATTTACCAGTCATGATGATTTCTGAGAAAAGGGCAGCCAGCCATGTTGACCAAGATGTTTTAGGAATTCAGGGAGTATACCATCCACTCCTGCAGCTTTGCCATTCTTGGTAAGTTTTAAGGCTATTTGTACCTCTTCTCGAGATATTGGGTGTACGAGTTCGGGAAGCTCGGGTTCCATCTTCAGGATTTATCTGATGGAAGCTTGTACAGTGATTTTCCTGGTAGAGCTGGGATGAAGTTTTCAATAAATGATGAAATGATGAAGCTGAACTTCTATAAAATGGCAGTCATGACATTGCTAAAAGTAATCCACATATTAACTGCATTACCAGCAATCTCATTAATATTTACTTAAATAATCCAGTGGTAGTGAGGAGGAACCACCACTATCACCAGCAAAATAAAAATAAAATATCAAAGTAAAAAGAACAAAATAAAAAACCTAAGTACTTATCTTTCCAAAATTCCAAGCTGTAATCAATGGGAGCCAGAATGTTGAAGTAATGCAGAAGTCAAAAGATGTAATATATTATTGTTATTAAAATACTCTGGTTTAGAGCAAGATGGTCCAAGTTTTTCCACTTGGTTATAAATTAAATTTAAGATACCAAGAAATTATATTCTTGTTTAATCATTTATCTAAGCTTAAGCAAACAAACTTTGCACATAAAGTATCTTCACAACTAGGCTACTCATAGTTGCTGATATGGACTCATGATTGCAATTTCTTGGAATATTTTCTACCACTGTTATATCACTGCTTCTCTTATTTAACAGTTCTTCAAAATAATTGCCTTGTTGGGCCAAATTTTTAACATACTCATTCTCAAACCATCAGATCATGGGTTCAAATCCTGCTATAGACATGGATAATTATGATTGTCTTTTGGTGGGATATAGATTTCATTATCCAATGTAAAATCATCACCTTGCTATATTGGAGGCCTGAAGTGGCTTGAAAAAAGTTCTAAGCAGGGTTTCCAGATTATCTAAAGCATTAAATAAAAATGTAATATTTTTAATTTTAAAAAAATGTTTGCCTACCACAGTACTTATTAATTTATGTTTACAACCTTTTATTAATAAGAGTCACATAAAAAAATGTCTCCTCTATCATCTGTGATTCCTTTTTGCAGTATACTTTCCTCTGTTTCTAAGTTTTACTTTATAGCAGAATTGAATACTCTAAACTCTAGATTTCTTACCAAGATTTTAATGTTAACACATTACCTCACTTTATATAACAGAATAAGGAGAAGGAGGAACTGACAGCCTATATTTATTATTATTATTTGCCTGAGTATGTGTCTGCAGAAATATAATCTCTACTCTGGCTAGACACCTACTTATTTGGGATGTTTACATTTAAATTAGTTCAGCATTTCAGTTTTGGTTTAGATCAGATAAAAATTATCTACCTTTTTATTATCCAGTCTCTAAGATATTGAGGAAGATCCAGATGATAAATTTCACAGTCCTAGATGTCGCTTTTAGGATATGAACTACATATAAGGAGAAGCAGGGACATATATTCAAGGTGTGCAGTGCACACCCACAGAATAGCAATATCACTGATATATTTTTGCATTTATTCTTGTTAAACATTCCCCTAATTAGTAAAATAAAGACAAAAGGCTTTAGTTCATTGATGCAAAATTATATAAGAAAAGTGGATATTAGACCCAGCATTATTTCAAAGCCAAATGTAGAAACTATGAATGTTTCATAAGGTAAGTTGACCAGAGAGCTCATGGGAATATACTCCCCAGCATTCACGAGTTGCCTTAGTGCGGACTACTTAGAAGACATAGGTGCCAACCAAGCATCTATATATTCACCTTTTATTAGTCCATTTTGATAAGGTTTCACTGACCTGACAGTTGTTTCTAACTGTTGGTTCTCTTCAGAGATCGAGTAGAAACCTTAAGAGAGCAAAAACTCTCATTCAGTACTAAGGAACTTAAAATGTGTGAGAAATGTATTTTTTTGTAAACAAATTCTCAGTCAGTGCATAAAAGTAATAATTACCAAAATAAAGAGCCAAAAGGCTTCAGTTTGGTGATGCAAAAGTATAAAAGCAAATGGATATTAATTCCAGCATTATTTCAAAGCCCAATATTGAAACTGTCAAAGTTTCATAAGGTAAGTTGACCAAAATCTTAGTAGTCCTTAGTAGAGCCTTAATAGTCCACACTAAGGTAACTCGTGAATGCTGGGAAGTGTATTCCTGGAATTCACAAAAATAATGTTGGATCTAATATCCACTTTGCTTATATAATTCTAATTGTTTCCTGACTTTGAGTGATTCCTAAATTTAAACACAATATACTAATGCTTCATGAAGTGGACACTTTTCAATACGTAAACATTACATCGTGTTCATGTTAATAGCCTGGGTGTACAAAATGTGCAATAAACTTACAACCTTTTATTGGTGGAATGAACATTATTATTATTTTCCTGACCTCCATGGGGCCACAAGACTCATCATGGGAGGTCAACACTGGTCAATACAAAATCTATCATTACGCTCCTTAAATTCTTTCACAGTCTGCACATTCACCACCCTCTCAGTATTCCATCTCCTGCCACTCTCCATGCAAAAAACTTACTTCTTATCCTTTTACTCACCTTCTTTTGCAGTTTCCAGGGAGATGGCCTCTTGTCCTTGCTCCTCTTCCTTGTCTTGCATATGAAAAACTCCTCAGTGTCAATACGATAATAACCCTTCAACAGCTTAAATGTCTCAATCATATCCCCCTTCATTTGCCTTCTATCCCGAAAACTCTGCAGTCCACATGCCCTCAGTCTATCCTCATAATCAGCATACATTCCTGACATCATTTTTGTTATCTATCTCTGCAAAATCTCCAAGGTTACTTCAACTCCTTTAAATCATGGTGACCTACTCATCAAGTTTGACAAGTGACTAGAATTGTAAGGAGAGAAAAATTAGAATATGATAGGAGATTGGCACTGCAATCCATGGAGAATCCCAAGGAGTTTTTTGCTATGTGGTGAGTAGGAGGAAAAATGATAGCGGATGGATTACCGTGCTGGGTGGAGATGAGAAATGGTTGATCAAAGCAGGTGACAAAAAGCTATTTAATGGTCACTTTATTAATGTGTTCCATTCTTGTACTGCAGGCTTTATTTTTGGAGAGATAATGACTGGTGAAGTGTTGGTAGTGAATGAAGAGGATGTATTTTGAATATCCTCATAATCAACATACAGTCCTGACATCATTTTTGTTATCCATTTCTGCAAAATCTTCAAGGTTACTTCAACTCCTTCAACTAAATATCAATAAAGCAAGGGGACTAGATACAATTTTAACGTGTTTTAAGGGAAATGTGCTACGGAACTGACACTGTGCCATTAACTTGGCTGTTTAATGAAAGTTGTGTAATGGGACAAGTTTCTAGAGAGTGGAAGGAGGAAGGATAAGATAGTACCATTGCATAAGGGTGGTGATAGAATCAACATATCAAACTATAAGCCTGTTTGTATTTCTTCTGTAGTTGTTAAAATTTTGGAGAAATTGGTAAGAACTTGTATGCAGAATTAGGCAGATGAGGCTAATATTATTTATGCAGGCCAATATGCATTTGTTATATTGTTAAAGGTAACCAGATTACTAAAACAATAGCTCCCTTTAACAAATGCATACTGGCCTGCATAAATAATATCACCCTCATCTGCCCAATTCTGCATACAAGTTGTTACCAATTTCTCCAAAATTTTAACAACTACAGAAGAAATACAAACAGGCTTATAGTTTGATATGTTGATTCTATCGCCACCCTTATGATGGTACTATCTTATCCTCCTTCCACTCTCTAGAAACCTCTCAAGTTCTATCGCTTTAATCCAGTAATAAATATTACAGAAGGAATAACCATCTACAGCGACTCAAAATCTGCACTTGAAGCATTAAAATATGGAAAAACAAAACTCACACAGGAAATTCATGAACAACTAACAACTTTAACTTTGAAAAATAAGAACTGTACACTGCAATGGATTTCAGTTTACAGTTCTTATTTCTCATGTAAATATTGAAGGCAATGAGAGAGCAGGCAGACTAGCCAAAGAAGCAAGATACTTACTTCAAAAATTACACCCATCATCACTAACTGATGCAAACTCTGTCGCAAAAATAAGATTGGTAAAACAAACTATCAAGAAGAAGAATGAAATCAGAGAAATAAATGAAAATAGAGAAATAACCACAATCATAACCAGGCTAAGATAGAACATTTTTAAAGGCATGAAAATTCATCCGGACGTACTAGAAGCTATGAAACATGCTAGAACTGTCCAGGGGTCGAACTAACACCTGCCCATATCTATTCTTCTCCAGCAATTGGTGTTTCTGCTCTACAGAAAATTGACAATAACCCTATAGAAAAAGCTCTACTCCATCAAAGTTCAACAGATTGCCAAAGCAGTTGTTCAGGCCCACGGTCATATCTAGAAGCTCTTCAGTAGACTCAACAACAACTGCTACCAACGACTTTTGAGAGAGAGACTGAGTCATTCAATGCCACAAACTCATTCTCTTTATTCCTAATGTTCCTAGCATTTGTATACAGAAAAACCAGTGTATTGCCAGTATTCTTATAGCCATTATTACTCCCCTTATACTTCACTGGGCTCTGTAATATAGTGTACCCCTCATTTCTCATGCCACTAATCCAACAAATGCCTGTTCCCTTCTACATTCAAATGTAATCCATCTCTTGCATACAGTTCTCTTCTATCCTCAGCCATACTCCACTCATACAAATATTCCAGCCCTCTTTTCCTGCACATTCTCACTATCATCTCATTCATTAATATTGCTCTTCTCCTCCACTCTGCATTATCATACTGGTTCAGCATGCTCCCTATCTTAGCTCAGAGACATTTCTGCTGCACTATCTCTGACATGAATCTCAAATCTCGTGCTACACGATTCATCCCACCTCTCAGGTCATTCATCCCAACCATTGCTATCATTTCCTCTACACTTTTACCCCCACTTCACTGCCATTGCCACACACACTCTATCATTTCACCAGGCAAGCACTCCTCTGGCACTCTAATCTGCACACCCCAAATCATCAAATCTCCATACATGACATTCCGAACCAATTCAGTCATTCGTCCTCCTCTCACTGGCATCCCTGACTCTTATGGCTTCCAATCTCTTCCACTCTTCCCCCTCCCTCTCAGCTCTCTATTCCTTGCTTCCACACACTCTCGTCTTTCTGCAATTTCCTGTCTTCTACTCTCCCTCTCCCATTCTCTTGCCTTCCTCTCTCTCTCTCTCTCTCTCTCCCTTCTTTGCAGTTAAAATATTAGCAGCAGCTACCTGACATTCCTTTGTAATCCAACTGAAAATACATTATTTCTTCTCTTTAATTCTGTCTACCTGTGTCCTCTAGAATGGCATTCATCATGAAGTGTTTTACAATTTTTCAAGAAGAATGTCAACAAGTTCCTTCTTTCCCAACCCTTGCTTTCACTCCATGCACAACACCAATATGCCCTATGGTCTTCTGCCTCTCATGTGTCTAAACAATAATTGTCTGGACACTTTGGACACTTTAGCAATTTATAATTGATACCAGCAGGCAAACCCTAATATTGAGTAATTCCACCCCTTTGGTTTTGATCACCTCCTGCACCCTTTGAGGGAATCTTTCCACCAGTATGCAGCAGACAACAGGTGGAATTTGTCTCCATTCCTCCATTAAAGCAGCACTGCATTCAGTGATAGATCGAGGATGTGCGGCTCTGGACTTTGGTTGCTGCTCCAATTCGTCACACAGGTGTTCGATGGGGTTGAGGTCAGGGCTATGCACAGGCCAGGGCAATCGTTTAATACCTATCTCTTCATACCATTCCATAACAGCCTCAGCTTTGTAGCATGGGGCATTCTCGTCTTGATAGTAACACGAGTCCATTCCATAAAAACTCCTGTGTAGGCAGCACTTGATTATCAAGGTACTGAGCTGCTTTGTGGAACTATGGACAACGACCAGTGGTCCCACTCCAAACCAGCTGAATATACCCTGCACCATTACTCGACCACCAAACTTTACTGTGGGTACAACACATTGTGGTTACAAGTGTTCACCAGGCTCCCTCCACACCCACATCCTGCCATCAGACTAGAAACAGGTGAACCTTGATTCATTGCTCCAGAGTATCGTTTTCTACTGGTCACTTGTCCAGTTCACATGCTCTTTGCACCATGCCAGATGAGCTGCCTTGTTCATTGTTGTGATGTTCGGCTTGTGTGCCACTGCTCTTCTGTGAAAACCCAGTAAATGGAGTTCTTTTTGTACAGTATTAGTGTTCACCATGGTGTTACTGGTGCTCTGGAACTCATCACAGATGGTCTGTGCTAATTGTAACTGGTCTTTGCGTACCACCCGCTTTAACACACTCCTGTCCCTGTCAGTCATTTTTAGCAGCTGCCCTGGGTATTTTTCTGCACTAGTGATGCCAGAACATGTCCATTTGTTGATCGCATTGCCAGCCTTTGATTTTGAATGTTCCAGTTGAGCAGCAATGGCAGGTATGGACATGCCACCAATGTGACAACCTACAATGACACCTCTCTCTCTCTAAGTCCTCCATAATCACCTGTATTCAACTACTATGATGAAATACTGCTTACTACTATATGTACACTGGTTTTTATGTTATTAACAAACCTGAAATGTTCCATAGCTTCAAATAACAGGGTTATCTGGACAATTATTGGTAGATAGTATATTATATTTTTACTAAATAGCTTAAGGATATTACATCGTATACTAGGATATACATTAAAATAAATTTTAATACACTTCCAATATTTCGGCAACGTCATGTTGCCATTTTCACAGGAACTTAAAAACAAGACACGTGCACGCAAGTACAACAAATAGTAAATGAGGGCGAAGCAGGAAGCTATTCTTTCTCCTAAAAGTCCTGATGGTGCCCCCTAGTGGGCAATGTTGGTATTCTTCGGTGATTGGACTGAAGGTCTTCTGATGTAAATTCAAATACGAAAGGCTTTTCATGGACTCAGCCTCAGCCCTAAGAAACAATCCAAACCTCAACAAATTTGGTTGCATGAGACTGCCCCAAATTTGGAAAACCTACATCAGAAGACCTTCAGCCCAATTGCCCAAGAATACCAACATTGCCCCCTAGGGGGCACTATCAGGACTTTTAGGAGAAAGAACAGCTTCCTGCTTCGTCCTCATTTACTGTTTGCTGTGCTTGCATGCACGTGTCTTGTTTTTAAGTTCCTGTGAAAATGGCAACGTGACGTTGCCGAAATATTGGAAGTGTATTAAAATTTATTTTAATGTATATCCTAGTATACGTTGTAATTTCCTTAAGCTATTTAGTAAAAATGCATAACCAACGTCTAAGCCTTTCCACGAGAAATGTATTATATTATATGGTATCCAGAATGCCTTCAAATGTCAGCAGTACATTTATAAGTTAATTTATAGCTGTTGTTTTTCTTGTAATGTATATTTTTGTATTTCTCTTTTCATGTTATGCACCCACTGAAGTTTTCTAAGAAGACAAAACTGGTTGTGCACTCAAATAATAATAATAAATAGTATTTTTTTTATTTTAGTATCTCACAGCTTCTAGTCATTAAATTCATTTAATTAATATTATATATATATATATACACAGCAATCCCTCGATTAATGCACCTAATGCGTTCTTTAAAACAGGCACATTAATCGAAAATGCGCTAATCGAATATAATAACCTATGGGAAAAAGTATAATTCGTTCCTCAAATTTATTTTTTGACACTTAATTTTTTTATAAATGAATTAGGGTAGTCTCAGGGTCTAGTTAAAGGAAAGCTATGAAGCTGAAAGACAATAAAACACATTCAGAATGTAAATTTATTATTCTGCTTCTTAACAAAGAATTCAGCTAACGTAGTTTGTGGGCATTGTTTCTTTTTTTCATACAACTGACGGTATGACCCTATTGCCTCTTCTGCAAAGTTTACTGCTTCTCTCTTTATCAGGGTTGGCCTCTAAGCATTGCTGCTTAAGAACTTTGGTTGCACGAAAAATATTTCAATTTGTTTCTTTGAAATCTCTTTGGGCTTGTCAGTGATTAAATTTTCTTCATATTCTTTGTGATTTTCCTGCTGTGCATCTAAATTTAGCAGGTTGGAATCATTCAATTTCTCAGAATGAGATTTAATTGACTTATATTCATTTGAAAAGCCTCTAAAATCATTTGCCCAATGGGGAAGAATGTGTTTCCAAACGCTTTGCATGTTGCTCGCAGTAATTTCATTCGACTTTGCGACTTTATAACCAGGCTGAGATTTCTCTGATTTGTCCAGAAAAGTCTTGGAAGGCGTTCACTTCCAAAAAGGTAGGTTTCATCGACGTCCACAATTTTCTTCAAAATCTCTGGATAATTTGCGGCCACTTCCTTATCTGCACTTGTAGCTTTGCCTATGATTAGAACATTATATAGGCTATTTCTCTTTATGAAACATTCAAACCACTCAGCACTAGCGTGGAATTCTTATTTTCAATCATCGATAGCCCTTTCTTTCAAGGATGCAAAGAGACTTAATGCTTTTGATTTAATAAGGTCAGTGCTTAGTGGGATCCGTTTTTGGTTACAATCTTCAATCCATGTAGAAAGACATCTCTCTAATTCAATGAATATAATACTTTGATTTTGAGTGCACATGATGAACTTGAAGCAACCTTACCTTTCTCTATGTATTCAGCAGTTTTGCTTAAAATTGCTCTTATAGTTGATTCATCCATTTTTGTGTTATTGTCCTATCTTTGCTCTGGACTCTCCTTGTTCATTTTCTTTATTATTTCAAGTTTTTCTTCCAGTGAGATTACTCTTCGAATCATTTTCACATTTCCACATTTTCACTCACTAATTCTTTTAATCATGATGAAAAATGTATAGAGAGAAAAATTTTAAAATTGGTAACATTTATTTTTAAGATGTATATAGGCGCATTAATCGAATTTTAGAGGTGCACTAATCAAATTTGGGTATAGAAAAAAATTACACACTAATCGAAAATGCATTAATCGGGGCCGCGTTAATTGAAGGATTGCTATATATATATATAATATTGCATATCGTACTTGAATGAAGTAAAAATAAGTTGAATGTGAGATCTTTTGTATAGTGTGATATGTTTAATGTATTTCTGTATTGATATCACATTGAAAATTAGCAGTTTTATCACTGCATTTTTTTCTCTAGCTTTCTGATGGTTCATTTTCAGAATATATAAGGATAAGCTAACAGAAGGAAAATGGCAATAATTTCTTATTAGGGGTCTGTCATTTATTATTAACATAATTGATGTATCTATTCCTGTATGATCTTTAGAAGTGATTTGTGATATTCTTGATATGCTTAAACTGATATTTTAAGTAATTATATTCTTGAAGATATAAACATTTTATTTCAGAGCTCATTCATTCTCCATTATTAGCAACATTCCCTGAATTGTTTATGCAGCGAGACATCTTAGATGTCCTATTGGTAAGTTGCAATTAACTACTGTTCTTTTAATTTTTTTATTCTTTTTGTTGTTGTTGAAGGTTATCATTCAGTAAAGAAACATGGTAATTTATTAAAATTCCTGTTACCATCTGAAATTTTTTGTTTTCCACATGAAATAGACCCAGTGTAACTATCATATAACTATAAAAGCTATTATTTAGTATACTAATTTTTATGCTCTGTGGCATACATACTTCATCTGGAATATAGTTATTTATCAGTTATAGGATAGAATGATTCTTGAAACAGACTACCACACTACCAGTTTGACAATACTTAATGAAATTGTTGTCAAATTGATAGTTCACATCATGTAGAGAAGTCATACACGCATGTGTTATTGTTGGTCTACTGTACTCTGTAATTCGGGACTTTTATGACGTCTGACAGAAGTTACTTCAGGATAAGGTCTTGATTTTTGTTGTATTGCAGTGGACATACCATTTTGGAAGCTTCTTAAAATTTACAAATACAACTGTTAAATTCAATTTATAGAATTCTTGTTAGTTCTCAGATTTTTTTTTTTTTTTTTACTTTATAGTGCGATAAGCTAGGCCTGATTTGTGTAATTTTTGCTTAACATCTTTAATCTGTTCTTGAATGTTAATCTCTCCTGAATGTAACATATGCCACACATGCAGCAAATTTTATATATATCCAGCTTCTTGAGAGGCAGATCAGGTGTCATTTGGGTTACCTTAGCATTGTAGAGATTTTCATGATATGAATGGAAGCACTGATGATATATTGGTACTGAAAGCCAACATAGGCAATACAACTAATTCTAAATTATAAAATTATAGAAGCAAGAGATAAACCTACTGAAAGAAAACGACATCTATAAATGTTTAGAAGATGACCTGCTTGCTATACTCATAATAAAACAAACAACTTAATGGATATCATTCGCAAGCCAAGGGACACTGTTTTGGAAAACAATGTCCCTTGTTTTCAACAACATTATGGCTACTAGAAACCTATTTTCACCAGAAGTTTTTTTCTTTTTTTTTCGTTTCAACTTGGTTAGACTAAAATAAATTTAGTTTAATCCTTTATCCAAGTGTAAGCAAACAAAGTTTGCGCCCGAAGTATCTTCAGGACTAAGGCAACTCATGGTAAAGTTGGACCAAGCTCTCATCACTCCTTGTCTTAGTATCTCTCATAATGCAAAACACATCTCCTTGCAGATATGTATAATGCTATGCATTAAGGGAAGGGCCACTACCCAGACTGGTTTCCACCTTTATTGAGGTCTCATCAGTGGGAGCGAGACCCAGAGGTGGTGATACCAAGGTGGAAGCAATGAAGAAGTCATATTTACCTATACAAGTTGCCGAAAGATGTCTCATCTTATTATTAGATTACTCTGAATTTAGAGAAAGATGTTGGAGTAGTGGCCCCTTCCCTTAATGCATAGCATCATACATGTCCGTAAGGAATTGTGCTTTGTATTATGGGAGATACTAAAACAAGGAGTGATGAGAGCTTGGTCCACCTTTACCACAAGCTGCCTCAGTCCTGAAGATACTTCAGGCGCAAACTTTGTTTGCTTACACTTGGATAAAGGATTAAACTAAATTTATTATAGTCTAACCAAGTGGAAGAGAGTGAAAAAATGGGATTAAAAATTACTATCACCAAAACTAAATTCATGGTCATAGGTAAGAAACCAATTCTTAATTTAGCGCTTTCTTTAAATAGGAAACAAATAGAAAGAGTGGCAAAGTTTAAATATCTCGGATGCTGGTTAAATGAAGATTGCAATCCAGAAATGGAAATAAAAGTTAGAATTGAAATCGCAAGAAAAAATTTTCTCTTGATGAAATCAACACTGTGTAACCGCAGTTTAAACTTAGAGCTTAGAGTACGCATGGTTAAATGCTATGTATGGTCTGTACTGCTGTACGTGCAGACCATACATACGAATGTTAAAAATCCCATGGACAGCAAAAACGCCCAATCAGGAAGTACTGGAACAAATGGGGAAATCATGTGAACTTTTAGATACCATAAAAAGAAGGAAAACTGCATATCTTGGTCACCTACTTCGTAATGAAAAATATAAGATACTTCAATTGATTATAAAAGGGAAGATAAATGGAAGAAGAGGACAAGGAAGACAAAGAAAATCTTGGCTGGCAGATATCAGACAGTGGACTGGTATGAACTCTGAGACTGCTCAGAATAGCTGAGAATTGCTCAAAATTTGCCAAGGTGGTCGCCGACCTCCGATAGGAGATGGCACTCAAAGAAAGAAAGAAGAAACCAAGTGGAAAAAAACTTCCAACATCTTTCTCTAAATCCAGAGTAATTTAGTAATAAGGTGAGACACATTTTGACAACTTGTATAGGTAAATATGACTTCTGCATTGCTTCCACCTTGGTATCACCACCTCTGGGTCTGGCTCCCATTGACGAGACCTCAATAATGGTCGAAACCGGTCTGGATAGTGGCCCTTCCCTTAATGCATAGCATTATACTGTGCTTTGCATTATGGGAGATAAGACAAGGAGTGATGAGAGTTTGGTCCACCTTTACCATGAGTTGTCTCAGTCCTGAAGATACTTCAGGTGCAAACTTTGTTTGCTTACACTTGGATAAAGGATTAAACTAAATTTATTATAGTCTAACCAAGTGGGAGAAAAAAACTTCCAACATCTTTCTCTAAATCGAGAGTAATTTAATAATAAGGTGAGACACCTTTTGGCAACTCGTATAGGTAAATATGACTTCTCCACTGCTTCTGCCTTAGTATCACCACCTCTGGGTCTGGCTCCCATTGACAAGACCTCAATAAAGGTCGAAACCAGTCTGGGCAGTGGCCCTTCCCTTAATGCATAGCATTATACTTGTCTGCAAGGAGATGTGCTTTGCATTATGGGAGATAAGACGAGGAGTGATGAGAGCTTGGTCCACCTTTACCATGAGTTGTCTCAGTCCTGAAGATACTTCAGGCGCAAACTTTGTTTGCTTACACTTGGATAAAGGATTAAACTAAATTTATTATAGTCTAACCAAGTGGGGGGAAAAAACTTCCAACATCTTTCTCTAAATCGAGAGTAATTTAATAATAAGGTGAGACACCTTTTGGCAACTCGTATAGGTAAATATGAGTTCTCCACTGCTTTTGCCTTAGTATCACCACTTCTGGGTCTGGTTCCCACTGACGTGACCTCAACTTCTGGGTCTGGCAACCACTTATGAGACCTCAACAAAGATCGAAACCGGTTGGAAGCTTGGGTAATGAATGGCAATGCTGTAGCCCATGAAGTTAACTGAGACACAGCTGTTGCTGTTACCTCTCAGATGAGATATGAGCAACTGAGCAAATCAGTGGCTCTGCTTGGTGGTGGGGTGAGCCTGCCATGGTGTAGAGCCAACTGGTTCTGAGAGTTCTTCTCAGTGGCAGGGTGAGCTTGTTACCGAGGGGAACAATGCTGAGTTTTTTGGAGTTTGACCTGTACATGACCACTACTGGTACAGTGGTCATGTACCATGACCACTGTACATGGGCCACTACTCAGACCGGTCAAAACCGGTCTGGGTAGTGGCCCTTCCCTTAATGTATAGCATTATACATGTCCGCAAGGAGATATGCTTTGCATTATGGAAGATACTAAGACAAGGAGTGACGAGAGCTTGGTCCACCTTTACCACGATTTGCCTCAGTCCTGAAGTTATTTCAAGCACGCCCTTTGTTTGCTTACACTTGGATAAAGGATTAAACTAAATTTATTATATTTTCACCAGATACTGTCAATCTTTTTATACAATTTCTAGGCAGCACATTATTTAATTGAAATATAATTACTGAACAAAAAACAAAGTGTAATTATGAGCTTGAGGGTTTCACTAATATATATATATATATATATATATATATATATATATATATATATATATGTGAAATCTTTTCAAAACATTGCCACTGAAGAGTACAACATGAAGCCAAAAATATAGCTACATTATATCAATGACATTTTTGAAGAAACACTCAGTGATTTCGAAGCACCTCAATGTTTTCCTGAACAGCTTAAATCTTAAATTTGTTTTATAGGAGAAATTGAAGAAAGCAGGATATTTCTATTCTTTTATGTGCTCATTTTAGTCACCAACCAAAATAGATTAATATTCTCAGTATACAGGGGAGGGGGGGAAATTACTACCAACAGATATCTATCATCATCATCATCCTAAACAAAAGCAAGGTGTCATGAAAACTATTAAAGACAGAGTATATGCCATTATACTTGACAAGAAATTATATTACTGTCTTAATCCTTTACCCAAGAGTAAGCAAACAAAGTTTGCATATGAAGTATCTTCACAACTAGTCTATTTGTATATATAGAGACTTGATTTCACACCATCTGCTTCAGTGGCTCATTAATACATAATCATTATGGGAAGGCTCATTACCCAGTCCAGATTAAAACTTTTATTGCTGTCATTAGTGGGAGCTAGACCCAGGACGATACTAAAGTTAAATCAATTTGCAAATCATCATTATAATTATCATCATCATCATCATCATCATCGAATTCCTGATATGTACACTCAGGGGATGTACAGGATATTATAATAATATCACGTTAAAAAGTTACACCATTACTAACTTTCAATCAACAATTATCCACCAAATTAATCTGTTATCTGTCAAGATACCAACATTATCAGATCTTATGTTTCAGTCTTCTAAAGTACTATTTACTGTATCAATCTGCCTACAACTTGGTCTTCCTCTGAGTCTTTTTTTTTTTTCCCAGCCAATCTGGTAAAGAACACTTGTTTTGCTAATCTTTCCTCTCCAATTCTGTTTAAGCGACCATACCACTTGAGATTAACTCTGCTAACACATTCCTGAATGTTAACAATGTCAAGTTCTTTCCTAACATCCTCATTTTTAATATGATGCCATCTGTTCACTCTACTAATCTTTCTCAGCACTCTCATATCTGTGGTCTCCAGTCTTTGATCAAGTGTTTTATTTCTAACCCAGCTATCCATAAGTTAAAATTGGTGTGATTTAGTGTTTTGACTAATTTCTTTCTTATTCCATATAAATTTATTCAGTTGACTTACTTCTATACCTGCTTTACTAATTCTGTTGTCTATTTTCATATTTAATTTGCTATCTTTACTAAAAACTGTGCCTAAACAGCTGAAATGTTTTACTTGTTTTATAGGTCCTCCATTCAGGATACAGTTGATGTTTTTAATGTTTCTGTCTATTTTCATTGTCTTTGTCTTTTTATTACTAATTTTCATACCAAATTTATTACAACAGTTATTCAATTTATTCAGGGAATCTTGCAGGCTTGTGCTGGATTTATTTGGAAGTATAGCATCATCTGCAAAAGAGCTAAGATTAACATTTCCAATTTTGATATCAGATTTAATACCACTTTCTGCCATAATGTGATCTATGTAAATAATGGATAACAGTGGAGATAATGTGCACCCTTGTTGCACACCTGATTTTACATCAAATGATCTTCCTGTATATCCTTCAGTTCTAACTGCTAACTTGACAGCTTAAATATAGACTATATATTGCTCCATATAATATCCCATTTACATCATACTGTAGTGTTTTGAAGAGCTTTCCTCTGGGCACCTTATCATATGTCTTAATACAAATCCTTGCTATATTCCCAAGATTTCTGAATAGAAATTGGGTTGAAGTGTTAGTAATGAAAACAAAGGAAACAGAGTGGAAGAGCAGCTCAGGCAAGAGTTGATGAAAATGAAAAGTGAAATGAAGCATCTGGAAGATGAGATTAAACATCTGATCATAATAAAGACTCATTATAAAGAAAGAGTCAAAGGATAACTGAATAGCATTGTATTGGGACTCGATCATTAGAAGTGTGATGAATGACAAAGTACACAAAACAGGCTTTATGGGTGGACCATTGAAAAATAACTGATAAGTTGCAGAGAAGGAAAGGGCAAGCTTCAGAATTAGTGGTAGTTGTGGTCACAAGTGATGTAGATAATGAAAAAGGAATGTTGATAGGAACTTGAGGAAGTTGTTGTGGGATCATGATTGAATTGTGGGAAGCATTTTTGGGAAAGTTGTTAGTGTGTTGTCCAGCTATGATAATAGTGAGTTGAGAAGGAGAGCAGAGATAATGAATAGCAAAATGGGGTTCAGTTTATGAATATGTGGAGTGAATTTGAAGGTCACTTGGAATGGTATAAGGTTGTTGGATTACATTTGAATGGGCTTGGTGTTGGACATTTAGAGAAGCTGTTATTTACTGAAAAGGCACAGAATCAAGAAGTTAGTTAATTTCTAACTAATGATCAAAGGATGATGTGAAGGGAGGTAACACAGCCAAACAAGTTGTAAGGTAAGAGGAAGATAGATACAGAGTTGAAAATGTGATTGTGACAGGACAAGGTGATGGAGTGCATAAAGGTTGGGACGAGAGAGGTATGAATGATAATCAGAGTCATGATCAGGGAAACATGAGTGGTCAGACTGAAAAGAGAGAGGTGTGTGGTGTAGTGGCTAGAGTGGAGAATGTTTGTGTTGGTGGGATGACCTCAAAGACTAGGAGATTGCTATGTTTGTATTTAAATGTACGGAGTATTCTTAATAAGAGAGCTGTGTTTGTTGTATTGATTGCGTCAGTACATCCAGAGACAATTACTGTAAGTAAAACTTGGTGTTGTCTGAGAATAATGTACTGTTAGGAATGGAAATGGGAGGGGGGGGAACTGTTAATGATTGCATAGGAATTGTGTCCTCAAAGAGTGGAAGTTAAAAATGGTAGTACACATGAAAATTTTGAATCTGTGTGGTATGAAGTTCGAATTAACAGACTAGTATATCTAATAGGTTGTTATAGCCCAGGGAATATAGAAAATACTGATTGTAAAATACGTATGCAAATTGTTAGGCATGTGAAAAGAAGGTGATTCTAATGGGAGATGTTAATTACAGAAATATAGATTGTAAGAAGGAGACAGCATATGGGATCAAGGAGAATGAATTTGCTGAATTTCTGAGGGATAAATATCTTAAGTAGCATGTGGCAGAAGCAAATAGAGGTTTTAGAGTTATATCTTTACAAAATGTGATTGTTAAGAAGTATTAACACTACCACTGGTTGGTGAGAGTGATCATAAGGTACTTTTTTGGGAAGTGGTGAAACAGTAAACAGTTATTGTCAAAAAAGGAATATATATGGATTATAAGGTGGGTAATTATGAGAAGTTATGTAGTCAACTAGCATTAGTACTTCAGGTAGATGAGATGTGTAGAAAAGATGTTGACAATGGATGACATAAGGCAGTATCTGACACAAGCAATGTACAACTTCATATGAATAGTTAAAATGAGTAAATAGAGTATGATTGAAATGGATGAACAGTGAAATCAAGTAAGAAGTGTTGGAAAAGAAAATGTTATGGAGGAGGTAAAAGATAGTCAATGGTGATCAGATCCATGAGGAGTATAAATTGTAGGCTAGGAAGGTGATGAGCATGGTAAAGAAAAAAATATGCAGTATGAGAGGAGATTGGATACTCAGAACAAGGATAATTCAAGGGAGTTCTGCTATATGGCAAGCCAGAGGAAGAATAATTATGGCAGGTTGACATTGGTGGGTCGTGATGGTAGCAAAGTGACAATTGGAAAGTATATAGTGTAATTAACAAATAAGCACTTTGTCGGTGTATATGATATTGGTGTAAATGATGCTGTGCAATATGTACAAGGAAGGCAAGCATTAGGAGAATTAGAAGTGGAAGAATCAGAGATGTATCAAGTGTTGATTAGGTTAGATGTTAATAAGGTTGTTAGAATGGATGAGATATGCACATATGGTTTTAAGGAATGCACAGGTTTAATCAGTTAGCTATGCCCTTAACCTGGTTATTTAATGAAATTCTTGCATTGGGTAAGGTTCCTAAGGAGTGGAAAGAAGGCAAAATATTACCATTCCACGAGCATGGTTCCAGGATAGAAGTTTTGAATTATAAATCCTGGATGTATGACTGCAGTTTTAGTCAAGGTGTTGGAGAAAAGGTTTGTTATAAATAGAATACAGGATTGAGTTGATGGACAGCATGGATTTGTAAAGGGTAAGACTCGTTTTAGCAATTTATATATGCATTTTATGATAAGGTAACAAGTATATTAAATAAGGGAGACTCATATACAGTGATATTCTTGGACTTTGCAAAAGCGTTTGATAGATTACATCATGATAAGTTGCAAGAATGGATAATATATTGGTTAGATGGATCATAGATTGGCTCTTGGAATGATACCAACAAGTTATGTATGATGGAGAAGTGTCTCAAAAAAAGAAGGATAATGAGTGGTGTACCCCAGGGTTCTGTTCTTGGGCCTATTTTACTTAACTTGTTTGTAAAAGATATTTTATTATTATTATTATTATTATTTGAGACCTGCAGGGAGTCACTCATCGAGAGAAGCTGTACATTCGCTCAAATCAGCTGTTATACCTTCCCTTAAATTCATTATTTGAGAAAAACCTAGCTCTTACCCTTTCTTGACTGCAAACAAACTTCCATGGATGCCCCTGTGTTCTCTCCCCACCTTACATAATGTACCTGACTGTTTTGTTTCCTTTTCCTCCCAAATTATCATGATTTTTCTCTTTGTTCTTTAATGTATGGAAGCCACTGTCAAGCTTTCTACAAGAATATGTGCCATATCTAATGGTAACAACAGAAAGGAACATGAAATGGAATATCTCAGTGAAGATCTTGTAAGAAATAACTACAATCTGAAAACTTTTAATAATGTCCTACAAAACAAAATAATGTTTCAAGTATGCAAGGAAACATAAATTACAAGGTTTCAGTGTACATCACAGATAAAATAGCTGGTGTGTTGAAACAACACATCTTCAAAGATGCTTTCACGATTAAGGGAAAAAAAAATCTCTAAAAGGCTAAGGTCACCTATACAACCTCAACATAATATAAACTTAATCATGTGGTGTTGTCATGGTATCCTGAACACCCCTTGAGGGTATATATATCAGAAATTGATGATGATGATGATGACGACAACTATGAAAATAGGCAGGAACATTGAAAACATCAACTGCATTCTGAATGGAGAACCTATAAAACAAGTAAATAATTTCAGCTCTTTTGGTACAACTTTTAGTGAAGATGGCAAATTAAACATGAAATGGACAACACAGTTAGCACATCTGATATGGTAAGGAGTCAACTGAATAAAATTTATATAGAATAAGACAGAAATTAATCAAAATGCTAAACAAGCTGTATACAAGACAGTGTTTAAAACAATTTTAACTTATGGATCTAAGAGCTTTGTAAGAATAAAACACTTGATCAGGGGACTGAAAATGTGAGAGTAAATAGATGACATCAGTGGCAGAATCATGTTAAAAACAAAGATGTTTGGAAGGAACTTGACATTGTTAGCATTCAGGAACATGTGAGGAGATTTAATCTTAGGTAGTATGTAACTTGACCAGAATGGAGAAGAAAAATTAACAAAATGTGTGTTTTGCAAGAATGACAGGAAAAACACTCACGGAAAGACCAAGACCTTGGTGCACTGATACAGTAAGAAGTGCCTTAGAAGACTGAAATATAAGGTCTGACAATATTGGAGTCCTGACAGACAACCACTTAATTTGGAGGAAGTTAGTAATGATATAAATTTTTCACATGGTACTATACTTAGGGTACGTAGCAGGAATTTGATGATGATGATGATTTTTGACAATGAAAATGAAACTGAAAATCATCCAAAAATGAGTAACTGTGGAGGAGGAGGGCTTAGTGGATAGATGAAGGAGAATTGATATGATAAAAACCAGAAATTTTAAGTTGGTGTCTGTGAGAGAGAGAGAGAGAGAGAGAGGTTCAACAGATTAATATAAAAAGGGGACTTTTAGAGTTATTCATAGAGTGAATAGAGAAAAACAAGAGGCTATACCTCGATGCATAAATGACAGGTTTAATCAATTTCAATATTTCATCTGTCGCAGAGACATCATCAGAAACACAATAATAAAATTGTAATAACATACAAAAACACACAAGAAACAATGAGTGAAAGAAATGAGATAGAGTAAATAAAGACTAAAGTCCTATTAAACCTGTTGCTTAAATCTTTCTCTTTGTGCTGTAAATTATTCCATTAAAGTGCAATGTGAAACATTGCACTTTAATGAATGTAAACCAGCACCCAAGCCTAAATACTTGTTAACATGGTTTATCCTCCTGACTATGAGTCAGGAAAACAAAAATCATTTTCCTAAATATGAAAGAATCAAACATGATTTGATTTCACTCACCTTAACCAAAGAAGTAATTAATGCTTTAAATCGGGACACAATTTTGCCATTACTCCCAAACAAGTTCCAAAAGCCAAAATAATGGTGTACATCGAATGGGGAATATACAACCTGCCTCCAGCAATAGCCTGTAACATACGTTTAGATGTGGCCAACATCTTAATCCAGTCTAAGCCTCCTGGAAATAATATCCCACATAAGGAAATCATTGCTCTAAAAAAGTTACATGATAATAACCAGATTATCATAACAAAAGCAGACAAAGGGAATGCAACCGTGGTGATGGATACAACAGAATATGAAAACAAACATTTACACACTTTTACAAGAACCAGTCAACATACAAAATTATAGATATCAATCCCACCAACACACAAAAGAATAAGCTGTGTAAATTACTGAAAAAAGTCACTTCCTGACTTAAAAGAAATGGTAAACAAACTGAAGTCCTTCCATGTTAAAACACCCAGGATATATGGAGCACCAAAAATTCACAAACAAGGTACACCCTATTGTAGATTATATAAATAGTCCCACATACAAACTGGCTAGATATTTAGCTAAGCTACTAGCCACTCTCTCTCACAAACAATTCTCCCTCCTTTATCAAAAATTCTGCCCACCTAAAAAGTATTTTAGAACACCATACCTTAAAAAGTTCAGACTTAGTGGTGAGTTTTGATATCACCTCACTATTCACAAATGTACCACTAATTGAAACCCTTAATCTGCTAAAGTCACACTTTCTCCCTGATATATTTGAACTATTTAAATTCACAATACATGCAGGATATTTCACATGGAAAGGGAAAACATACAAACAATTAGATGGAACAGCTATGTGCTACCCCCTTAGCAAACTTCTACATAGAACACCTGGAAAAACTAGCTATCAATACAGCCACTCTCAAGCCAACGCTTTGGCTATGCTATGTTGATGATGTGCTTGCTATTTGGCCACATTGGATACATTCTTAGCACATTTAAATAGCCAATGCCCAAAATTCCACTTTACAATGGAACTGGAAGCTAATAACTGTTTGCCCTTCCTTGATGCACTAATCACACATCTTCCAGAGGGTTCCTTATCATTCTCAGTTTTTAGAAAACCCATACATACAGGGAGATATTTACACAAACAATCACACCATCACCCTTCTCAACAGTATGGTATCTTAAAAACGCTAACCCATAGAGCGAGAGTAATCTGTTCCAATGACAATGCTTTTGCTGCTGAACTGGCTCACTTATGCCACACCTTCTTGGCCAATGGCTATAATCCATGTAAGATAAACAAAATACTAAATGCTCATAAGAAACCCCTTCCCACTATCCACCATGGAGAACTACAACAAAACAGTCTCCATCCCATACATTAAAGGCACATTAAACATCAACTACGCACTGTATTCAGACCATGTGTCAAATTAGCAACTCTCTCATCCATTCACCCAAGGACAGCATCCCTCCTTCATCACATCTAGGAGTCTACGAAGTATCCTGCTTGTGTGATCAAGCTTACTATGGTCAAACAGGAAGAACTGTGGACATCCGCATCAGTGAACATAAAAGATACATCCGGCACTATTGCCATGGCAAGTCAGGCCTAGCAGACCATGCTTTGGATATCCCTGTACACAGGATCAACTGGAAGAAAACAAAAGTACTGCACAGAAGCTTTTACAAGTCAGAGAAATTGTTCTTAGAAGCAACAGAAGCCTTGAAGCATACTCCGAATCTCAACAAATATGGCTGTATAAATTTGCCTAAGATTTGTGAAACATTCATCTTAAGACATAACCAGTACCTATTAAAGATACCAAGCAATTTTATAAGCTTGGTTTTAATCCTTTTTCCCAAGTAAGCAAACAGACAAGTAAGTCAAATTTGTGCCTGATCATAGTTCAAGTCTGAGGCAACTCGTGGTAAAGTTGGAGTAAGCTCCGATCACTTTCCTTAGTATTTTCCATAATGCATAGCATCTCCGCAAGGGGATGTGCTTTGCATTAGGGGAAAATACTAAGGAAAATGATCGAAGCTTACTCCACCTTTACCACTAGTTGCCTCAGACTTGAACTATGTTCAAGCTCAAACTTGACTTGGGAAAAAGGATTAAAACCTAACTTATAAAATTGCTTGGTATCTTTAACATGATATACACCCAAGGTAAAAAACTTTCTACATAACTAGTACCTGCTTTTTTTCTCTTTTTTTTTAATATAGAGGGCGCCTAATTAGGACTTTAGTCTTTGTGTTGTTACTATACTTTTTTATAAACTAGTCCCTTTGTTACACCATGTTGTAGTCCCATGTACTGTGACAAATTGTGTTTTTGTGCTCTGAAGATGCTGGTTATAACACCAGTGAAATATCAGCAATAAGTCAATAAATAATTATTTACTTATAATTCTGTGTTCTGATATATACTGTCAAAAATAAACAACATGTACGACGACCACATAAGCCTTTCTACACATTTGATGATTTGATTTCATTCATAACCCTCTAGGGATGTGAATGCTTATGTATAATGAATAGAAAGCAACTGAAATCATACAGAGGTCTAAATTTGGTATACCTCTAAGAATGTGTGAATAATTATGAAGATATTATCATTTTCCTGACCCATGTGGAGTCACAAGACTCATCATGGGAGGTCATCACTAGTGAACACAAAGTCTATCTTACCACTCCTTAAAAACAACCACAGTCTGCTCATTCACCACCTTCTCAGGAAATGTATTCCATGCTACTACCACTCTCCATGAAAAAAACTTACTTCTTATCCTTTTACTCACCACCTTCTTTTGCAGCTTCAAGGGATGGCCCCTTGCCCTCTCCTTCATTCTACCATATGAAAATTCCCTCATTGTTAATATGATATCTCAATCATATTCCCCCCCCCTGCGTTTTGTCCACCAAACACTACAGTCCATATGCCCTAAGTATATCCTCATAATCAATATTGTACAGTGCTGACATCATTTTTGTTATCCGTCTCTGCACCCTCTCCAAGGTTACTTCAACCCCTTCAAATCCTGGTGACCAGATATGAGCACAGAAATCCAGATGTTGTCTGATCTAAACTTTATACAATGGGACCAGCACACTTTTATCTCTCATAATCGGTGTTCTACTCAACATTGCTACAATTCTCTGAAAAGTCTTCACAACCTTTGAAATATGTGCTCAGAACTTCAAATCTCTCTCTCTCCACAATCACCCCAAGATCCCTTTCTTCCTCTGCTTCTTCTAGTGTAGCTCCACCAAGTGAGTATGAAACATATCCCTTCTGTGGATTGCAAATTTTAAACCTTACATTTAGTTGCATTAAAGCTTATTGAAATCCTCTTGAAGATTCAAAACATCAGCACCGTTACTAATGACCCTCCCAAGCTTCACATCATCTGCAAACAACTGAACATCTCTCTCTCTCTCTGTAATCTTGTGACTATATCATTGACACAAGATTGGTGCCAGGACTGAAGTCTGTGGAACTCCACTTGTAATCTTTCTCTTCCCTGATATCCACCAGAGAGCTAATTACCAATCCAATTCTCTAATCTGATATTGAAATCCATATGATGAAACTTAAAAATCAACTTACTATGTGGCACCCTGTAAAATACCTTGGAAAAATCCAAAAAAATGACAATGTATACCTAACCTTCATCCCCTGCTCTTGTTACTCTGTTGTAAAAGGTAATCAGATTACTAACACAAGAGCGTCCTTTAACAAATGTATGCTGCCTGATAAATAATATTACCCACATCTGTCCAATTCTGTATATGAGTTCTTACCAATTTCTCCAAAATCTTAACAGCTACAGAAGAAATACAAACAGACCTATGGTTTGATATGTCCATTCTACCACCATCCTTATGCAATGGTAAATGGTACCCCTTCTTCCACTCTCTAAGAACATGCCCCATTGCAAGACTTTCATTAAACAGCCAAGTTAACGGCACACTCAGTTTTCCATAGCATGTTCCCTTAAAATACATTGAAATTACATCTAGTCCCCCCCCCCTGCTGTATTGACATGTAGTGTACTTAGTGTTCAGAATACATCATCTTCATTCATTTCTACTACTTAATTCACTCATTATCATTCTAAGAATAGAATCTGTAAGCTCTACCAGGATGGAACACACTAATGAAGTGATAATTAAACAGCTCAAATATGGCATCTGCTTTCATCACACGATTCCCATCTTCATCCTACAAGGTAATCAGTGCACTTTCATTTTCTCTCTTACTTGCTATATATTAATTACTTTATTTATAGTGAAAAAATTCCTTGGGATACTCCTCGGATTGCAGTGCCAGGCTCTTCTAATTCTAATATTCTAATTTTTCTGCCCTTGCAATTCTAGTCACATCTCTAGCCTGAGCCTTATATCCTCATTCAGCTGTTCTCCACCTCTCTCTTTATATGCCTTCCATAATCTATTTTTCTTATGCAGTTCCCCTTTTATTCCTTTTGTCATCCATTTGACCCCAAATTGCTTTATCTTCTTCACTCTGTATACAATCTGTCATTGGTGTAAACAATTTTTTCTTAAGTATATCACATGATCTAACAACCACTCTTCCTTTAAATTCTTTCATCTATTGCACTGCTGCAATTTATTTATTTATTAATAATGCAAGTAATATATTCATTACTGTATATCTTTACGAGGAATTAAAAACTAGGCAATGCAATCCACTCATTTCTTTCTCAGATACTTTTCACATTATACTTTTAGTGATGTCATTTCATAAATCTTAACTCCTTTCTCCACACACACACACACACTCTCTCTCTCTCTCTCTCTTGATATAAGTAGTTATCTAATTTATCTAAATCTTACAAATAAGTGTTTTTTTTTTTAATAGACTGCATGGAGTGACAGACTTAAAAATGAAAAATCACTGCTAAAGGTGAGTGACAAGGAAGATTAAAGTAAGAATAAATTTACTTGTCTTCATTATGTTTTTCATGTGCATGTATATTACATTTTTTGCTCTGATAATCTTTTCACAACATTCATTTTTTTTTTTTAATGCATCGCTTTCTAGTTTAGTTTTTGGAAAAATGCAACTCAAGTTATTTTCTGTTTTTATATTATACTTAACTCTTAAGGGGTAAATAATATTAAACATGCTGTATGTGTAAGATCATTAGTCCTGATATTGTCTTGGCTGCTTGTCTCTGGATCTTCTCCAATGTTTCTACATCACATGCTGTCCATCATAAAGAATCCTATATCCATGAACCCCATCTTGCATTTTCTCCTAACCAATCTCTCAAATACTTTGACTATATTTGTAAATATACAGATGGTCTATAATTGGCAACGTCTGTACTAGGATCAAGCTTATGGAGTGGTACTATTTTGCCTATTTTCCTCTCCTTAGTAACCTTACACACTGCAAGACTTTCTTTAAATAACCAGGTCAAGGGCATAGCTAACTGATTTGCACATTCCTTGAAAATACATGGTAACATTCATTTTTTTTTTCCCATCAGTTATCAGCAATACCTTCCTAAAAATGGTTACAGCCAAAATATTATCAACAAAATTCTTCAGAAGACTCCACTTAAAAATAAAAATAAACTAGATTACAATAAAACTGTAACTATTCCATACATTAAAGGGATATCAGACAAAATAAACAGAATACTACAGAAATACAACCTTAAAGCCACCTTTATACCTTCTGCAAAATGAAAGAGCTTACTCAACTCATCCGAGGATCCACTCCCTCCACCTGGCCCACCCTGGAGTATACCATATTCATTGCACCTATAATTTGCCCTATATAGGGGAAACAGGATGCACAATTCCTGTCAGAAAAAAAGGAACATAAACGACACATTAAATATAATAACTATGGTCAAGCTTATCTTTCTGATCATGCCCTGAACACTTTACATAGAATTGACTGGAAAAGCATCTGTTGTTTACATCACATCAAAACATGGTATGAACGAACGTAAATTTAAGGAGGCCTGTGAGATTCTTATCAACTACCCTAATCTTAACAATAATGATGGTCTAAAAATCTCAAGAATATGAAAGGCACATGTTCTACTCACTTAACCATTCTCCCTAAGAGTTAATTATAAATAGGACTATAAGTAATCCAGAATCTTAAATCTTATATAACAATTGTCATGTTAAATTGGGACATCATTTTTACTGTAACAAAACTATCTATATGAAAGAATGTTTCTCTGATATTGTCTTAAATAGAATATAGTTTTGATGTAGTTATTTTATTTCATTTCATTTATTTATCGTAATTTTATTTTCACTAGAGGTCAGGCCAGTAAAATAACCATTGATCAAATCATTGTCTCTTCAGCATGCTGTGTGAAATGTAATTTAGCTTGTCCTCTGTATATATATGTGTATACTCCAGATGATGACCTTAATATGAATGCCGAAATGTTGGGAAATTAAAATAATTATTTATAACATGGTTATAGAGTCCATAATTTGTGTAAAATTGAATGCTGATCACCAAGTAACACTAAACTTCCATGTAACACTAAAAAAGAAAGGATGTAACTCTAAAGGAAAGGATACATGGTGATATGTCATCCATTCCCACAGTCTTATTAACATCTAACTCAATCAACACCTGATACACCTCTAATTCTCCTTATACTTGTCTGGCTTATACATATTGTACAGTGTATTTATCCTAGTATGACAGGGTTCTCATTGACTAATTCCACTATATCAGTGATTATCAACCTATGGGGTGGGCCTCCTTTGGGAGGAGTGCGAAATATCTAAAGGGAGGGCATGAAGAAAGTGGAAATCAAAGGAAAAACTAAAAAACTACTTTACTGAAACAAAAGCATTTAATGAAACTATTTAGTGACACAAAAACAATATAAAAACAAAAACATAAAATACACTTGAAAATAAATAATCATCATCATCATCAAATTCCTGCCATGTACCCTCAAGGGGTGTACAGGATATGATAGTACTACATGAAAAAAATTACATCATTATTAATTTCCTATCTACAATTTTCCTCCAAATCAGTCTGTTACTTGTCAAGACTCCAACATTATCAGATCTTATATTTCTATCATCTAAAGCACTTTGTACTGTATCAATCCACCTATATCTTGGTCTTCCTCTGGGTTGTTTTGCTGCCAACCTGGCAGAGAACACTTGTTTTGCTAATCTTTCCTCGCCCATTCTGTTTAAGTGACCATACCACCTGAGATTAGCTCTGCTAACGCATTCCTGGATGCTGACAATGTCAAGTTCTTTCCTAATATCCTCATTTTTAAAATGATACTGCCATTGATGCCATCTGTTCACGCCTATAATCTTTCTCAGGACTCGCATATCTGTGGTCTCTAGTCTTTGGTCAAGTGTTTTACTTCTGACCCAGCTCTCAGATCCATAAGTCAAAACTGGTTTGAACACTGTTTTGTATACAGCTAATTTAGTGTTCCTACTAATTTCTCTCTTATTCCATATGAATTTATTCAATTGACTTCCCATTACCTTCTTCAGTAAAAATCGTGCCTAAATAGCTGAAATGTTTTAGTTCCACAGGTTCTCCATTCACAACACAGTTGACATTTTCAATGATTCTGCCTATTTTCATTGTCTTTGTCTTTTTATTGCTGACCTTCATACCATATCTATTACAACAGCTATTCAATTTAGTCAGAGAATCTTGCAGACTTGTAGCGGATTTATTTAGAAGTATAACATCATCCGCATAAAGCAAAGAGCCGACATTAACATCTCCAATTTTGATATCATGTTTAATACCACTTCCCTTCATAATGTGATCCATATAGATAATGAATAATAGGGGATAATGTACATCCTTGTCTCACACCAGATTTAACATTAAACCATCTTCCTGTACATCCTTCAATTCTAACTGCTGACTTACAACTCAAGTAAAGACTAAGTATTGCTTGATATAATGCCCCATTTACACCATATAACTGCAGCGTATTGAATAGCTTCTCTCTTGGCACCTTGTCATATGCCTTTTCCAGATCGACAAAACTTAAATACAGATCTTTGTTATATTCCCATGCTTTCTCGACTATTTGTCGTAAAGTGAAGATCTGATCCTGACAGCCTCTATTTGGCCTGAATCCAGCTTGTTCTTCACCAAGCTTTTCTTCCACAATTCTTCTCAACCGTTTCTCAAGTATACTTGCATAGATCTTGCCAGGAACACTCAGTAGGGAAATACCTCTGTAATTCTCACATTCAGTTTTATTTCCCTTTTTATATATGGGTACTATGAGAGCTCTACTCCAATCATCGGGAATTCGTCCCTCTATCCAGGCTTTCTGAACTATGCAGTGCAGCCACTGTAAGACTCTTATACCACCATACTTCAGCATTTCTGGTCGAATATCATCTACTCCTGCTGCCTTTCCACATTTCAAGCCTTTGATGGCTTTTTCTACTTCAAGTATGGATATGTATTCCTGACTGTATGCCTGGTCAGTGTTTTTTACCATTGTGCTGTCATCACTGCTTGTTTCATTTAGCAGTTTTTCAAAGTAATTACTCCATACTATAAGGATATCATTTGCTCCTGTTTTCATGTCACCTTTATACAGCACTCTTTCCTCCATTCTTAAGCTTCTTCAACAACCACCAGAATATTTTCTATATTCTTGCCAAAGTCCTCCCATGACTTTTGTTTAGCTAGTTTTACACAGTGTTTAGCATTCTTGCATTTGTCTCTATATTCTCTAAGAGCACAAGCTGACTTATTTGACAGGAACTTTTGGTATGCTTTCTTCTTTTCCTTCACTGCCTCTTTAACTTCATGTGTCCACCAGGGAGTTCTGATTTTTTTATCCTTACAGACAACCTCACCACATGCCTCTCTGGCAGAATCAATCAATGTTTTCTTCAGAATTTGCCACTGAATCTCCAAGGTTTGATTCCTGTTCTCAAACTCTTTCATTTTTTCTTCAATAATCTTTGTGTATTTTTGTCTACAGCTCACATCTGAGAGCTGCTCAACTTTTATTCGCTTTAAAACTTTCTTACATGTTATTCTTTTCAATATGAAATTCAATTTTATCCTGCTCAAGACTAAATAGTGATCACTTCCAATTTCAAATCCTCTGTACACTCTGGTATCCTGCACCAGGGAGAAAACATCACTATCAACAGTAACATTGTCAATGAGACTTTTGTTATTCCTAGCCTCTTCTCTCCATGTGAATTTGTGCACATTTTTATGTTGGAACATGGTGTTAGTAATAACCAGTCCATGTCCTGAGCAGAAATCCAACAGATATTTGCCATTATTATTAGCTTTGCGCTTTTCTCCAAATTTTCCCAAAATATTTTTGTATGTCTCACAATCATTTCCTACTCTGCTATTTAGATCCCCAACAAGGACCAACTTTTCATTTTTTTGTGTCAGTTGCTTTTTCTAAAGCCTCAAAAAATTCCTCCACTTCTACCTTAGTAGAACCTTCTGTGGGACCATAGGCAGAAATAAGTCTCATTGTCCAGTTCCCCATTCTCATATTTGCCCACATTAGTCTACTTGAGACTGAATGCCATTCAAGAAGATTAGCCTCGTATTTTGTGTTGAATACTATGGCTACTCCTTCTTTTCCTTGATTGTCATTGCCTGAATATAACATTTTGTATTTATTGCTCAGAAAGATCTCACCAGTTTTGGTCTTTTTTGTTTCAGTCACCCCTGTTATGTTGAACTGGTACTTATCTAATTCCTCAGCTAGCTCCATTTCTTTGCCATTCAGGCTTCTTACGTTGATAGTACAGATCTTTAACTCTGGTGATGTTGAGTTGGGGTTTAATTTCATATTTGTTCCAGTAGCTGACTTTTCGCTGTTTGCCCTGGTTCCCTGGCGAAAACAACGGGGGCCTTGTTTAACCAGGCGACGCCTCAGCCGGCATGAAATTTTGTCATGTTGTACCATCATTTTTTTATTTTGGTTTAACCAATAAGAATACAATTTGGTCGGCTAAATCCCAAATTGCCAGCCCATCCTCGTCCATTCAGTATCCAAGTAGATACCCAACAGGGTGCACCACGAGAAGGTGAGGATTGGACATTAGGTCAGAAGCCCTGGTCGGTTCTCTGCATTCCTTTAAAGGCTATGTGGAGGTCTCCTCTCAGTTATACAGCTTTGACCCTTAAGCACCCCAAACAAATAAAATAATAATTTTATTATTATTTTAATAATCATCCAGCTATAACACATGCCATAATCTTATTTATTCTAAAGAACTCTAAGGGAAGATCTCCTAAGGATGCCCTCTAAAACATTAAACTCGCTAACCTAACTGCACAGAATGCAGCAGCAGCAACATGATCAGCCCATTCAGAAAGTTCTAAACAGGATTGTATTTTGATAGCATTGAGGGTGATTAGGAGGATGAGAGTATACTAACATTAGGAAAATTATGGATTGAATTGGAGGTCAGTAAGGGAAGGTATTCGATCAAGATATGCAATGGAACAGAACTCTAAGGAATGGTAACACAATCCTTTAGAAATCTGAAGAGAAAAAGCTGTCCATATTGTAATACAGAGTAGGAGTCCAACTACAGCCACTGAAAATAGCTCATTTGAGGCCATTTGGTGTGAGATAGTGGCCAGCAGAACAAAATATACAGTTGGTTGCTTCTATAGACCAGGTGATGTAAAGGATGATAGTATGCATCAGTAAATAAGCTCAATGAGTGGAGGGCAAGTAATTATTATGGGGGACTTCACCTATGGAAACATAGATTGGAAGGAAGAGAGAATACATGGAAGGAAATGGAATTTATGCAGTTACTATGGAATAATTACCTGAGGCAACATGAGTTGGAATATACTAAGGGTTTAAGAGTGCTAGATTTAGTAATTGCATCAGAGAATTTGTCTGAAACCAATATGACCACATTGCCACGAACTGGTGAGAGTGATCGTATGATCTTGACCTGGGAGATAGCTAAATATATGGAATTTTCAGTTAAGGGGATATATGGGGAATACATAGTAAGTAACAAACTTAAGCAATTGCTTAGACCAGTGCCATGGCATGTAAAACTGCATGGGCTGGATGTTGATATTGCATGGGAAGTGGTAAAGAAGTATTTGAGAGAAGTATATAGCAGATTGCATACCTAGAGTCAGGAGAATAAATCAGGTGGGTGTTAAATGGAATGAATATCAATGTTAAGCTGGAGCTACAAAAAAAAAAAAAAAATGGGGGGGAATTCAAGGAGAAAGGTGATCAGCAGTCACATTAGCAGTACAAACAGAGGCGGCTCATGCATAGGCACTGCAGAACTGCAGCACCCCCAATTTTTCTCGATATATAAATATATTTATTTATATATTTGCTTGTAATATTTAATTTTATCATCAACAATCCTATACAATTCGATTATTTTGCATAAAAAATAATAAAAATCCATCTTGTAGCACTTAGGAGAGCAAAGGACGCTAGCAGCATTGTGTTTACCACAGTGTCATATTGCTATGGGGGTCGATCATATGCATGTCATAGTGATATACGAGCTATTAGCATAATGCGGCACTGTCCATTGTGCAGTTCCACTGTTGTTTATATGCAGTTTGCACCAGTAGTAGAGTGTTCGTAGTGCTTATCGTGTTTACTTCGTCTCTTTAAATATTTGGACATTACAATTAAAAGATTGACTTGTAATGTCCAAAAATTGTAAATCCATTCCTTTAATTACAATTAAAGGGATGGATTTTATTTTTAAGTAATTTTGAAATTATGCTAAACTGTATAATTTTATTGATAATAAACAATATTTTTTCATGTTTAATTTTTTTAAAATTTTTACCATAATTTTGATATTTTATCCAAACACGTATACACTTTACTTACAGTGTGTATGTATATTTCGAAAGTTGCAGCACCCCCACGATTTCAAGCCACAAACCGCCACTGAGTACAAAGGACAGGTCAGAAGGATAACCAGTGTGGTAAGGAAGGCAAAAGCAAAGTTTGGTAAAGGTGATGGATTTACAGTTATACTGCTGGATTTTGCAAAGGCTTTAGACAAATACCACATGGAATTCTAATTAGTAAATTTCAGCACATGGAGATGGATATAAAGTTGGTGATTTTTTGCTTCGAGAAGAAGGTGATTGATGGAGATACCAGATTGTAGTTTATTCAGGAGTAGAGAGTCCAGTAGAAGTCCTGTGACTAGTGGCATGCCACAGGACTCTCTTCTTGGGCCACTACTATTTAATTTGTTCATTAATGATATAGGAAAGGATCTGAAAGGAACTATTCATTTGTTTGCCAATGAAGCAAAACTGAGTAGGGCAATAGTAATAAAGATGAAGTTAACTATTTTGCAGGATGATTTGGATAGACTGGCAGTCTGAACAAAGGTGTATGGATGTCAGTTTAATGTGACAAAGTGTAATGGTATGCATTTTGGGGTGAAAAGATTACCAACTGTATACCACATTGACGGAACTGTACTCCAGGAATTTGGGGATTTAGTGGATAGGGAGTTAAAGTTTAGAGAACAGATTGCAAAAGTGGCTAAAGCAGCTCATTGGATTACTTGATTACTGAAGAGCAGGTTAAGGTGTATGATAACAAGACATATAATAACCCTGACAAGCAGGTTATTATACATCTTTATGAAGCCTGGGTAAGACCCCCCTTTCTTGACTACTGTGCACCTGGTCACCTGGATTTCTTGGAGGATGAGGAGGAGCTGGAGAAGATCCAGAGGCAAGTGACCAAGATGGTAGCAGATCTATGAAATTAGCCTTATGAGGACAGGTTGAAGATTTGTATGCTATGGAAATTGGTTGATTGACAGGCAGAAAGGGACGATGATTGAAACATACAAACTACTGAAGGATTTTTACAAGATAAATAAAGAGGAAATTTTTCAGAATAGGTGGGAGAACTAGGGGCCATCCTTGGAAATTGAGCAAGAGTGTTAGCAAAGTGTGTCAGGACTAGATTTTTTGCTTGGAGAGTGGTGAATGAGTGGAATAGGTGGCAAGAGATTATTGTGGTTGCTATGACTGTGAATGAGTTAACAGCAAAGTATGTAGATACTGTACAAATGTTGGATCTGCTTGGTTTAGGGCATCCCTCAGTGAGTGTCTAAGGGCTACATGGAGTTGCTAATAATAATAATAATAATAATAATAATAATAACTTATATTACAGCAAATCTTGAACAGGTCCCATAATAATTATTATGTGCATTCTCTAGTATTTGTTTTCTACAAAAAAAAATCAATCAGGTAATATTCTCTCTTGCATATATACATACCCTTTACTGAGCTGTTTACAAATGATGCTGTTAATACAGTACAATAGTATTAAAATATGCAGATACAGTTCTCTAATGATTTTAAACTTTGTTTACAGAAAAAAGATTTGGAAAAATTGAAGCAATTATATATGCAAGTATATACAGAAACAGCTTATGTTATATTGCATAGTGGCTCCTTGATACCATATAGTTTTGGAAACAGTGAAGTAGAGCAGGTACAGCCATCAGAATATTAAGTTCCTTTTCTTATACAATTTGTATTTATATTTGAAATTAATGTAATTGAAGATTCATTGAATAGATATTATTACAGATATTATTATTATTATTATTCAGGCATCCATGGGGTCAAAAGACTCATCGCTGGAGGTCCCTCCTAGGAAACACAAAGTCTATCATACCACTCCTTAACCTCATTAACCATTCTAGCTCTCACCACTCTATCAGGCAATGCATTCCACGGTTCAACCACCCTCCATGCAAAGAAACCACTCTTCACCCTCTTGCTCACAGCTTCCTTTCATAACTTCCAGGGAAGGCAACTTGTCATCACTCCTTCCCTCTCTTCGCGAAAGAACTCACCAGTGTCAACCCTGTAACCACCTCTCAACAGTTTAAAAGTCTCAATCATATCACCTCTCCTTCTTCTATCCACCAAACTCTGCAGTCCACATTCCCTCAGCCGATCCTCATAACTAACATTGTACAGTCCTGAAACCATCTTTGATATCCGACTCTGTACCCTTTTCACAGTTAATTTATCCCCATCAAATCCTGGGAACCAAATCTGAGAACAATAGTCTTAAGTGTAGTTTGATCAGGGTCTTATACAATGGAATGATAACCTTTTTATCTCTGCAGGTCAACGTCCTTCTCATTATTGCAGCAATCCTCTGGGTTATCCTCACCACCTTTGCAATATGCTCCCTGAATTTCAGTTTTATATCAATCATCACCCCCAGATCTCTTGTCTCCCCCTACTTCCTCCAGTATAGCTCCTTCAATCGAGTATGCGTCCTCCCATCGATGATTCTCAAACTTCAAGACTTTACATTTTGCTGCATTAAACCGATATCCCCATTCATTTGCCAATCTGCCTACTTTATTCAAATCCTCTTGCAGGGTTGCCACATCTGCACTATTGCTGATAACCTTTCCCAGCGTCACATCATCTGCAAACAACTGAATATCCCCTTGCAATCCATTGACAATGTCATTGATATATAGGTTGAACAATACAGGTCCCAGTACTGAGCCCTGTGGAACACCACTTGTAACCTTCTGCCTCCTTAATATTGCCTCACCATACACACAACTCTCTGATACCTAACAGACTACCAATCTTGAATCCAGTTGACTAACCCAATATCTAAACCCATGTGCTGCAACTTAAATATCAGCTTATCATATGGCACCCTGTCAAACAGCTTTGCAAAATCCATGAAAATGACAGTATATGCCTTTCCTTCATCTACTGCTCTTGTAACTTTATTATAGAAGGCTAGCATATTACTAAAACAAGAGCACCCCTTAACAAATCCATATTGACTCTCACAGATAACATTATCCTCACTGCCCAATGCTGTATACAGTCCCTCACTAAATTCTCCAAGATCTTAACAACTACTGATGACACACAAACTGGCCTATAATTAGACACTTCCAGTCTGCTACCACCCTTATGCAATGGCACTATCTTACCTTCCTTCCATTTCCCTGGGCACCTTTCCTGTAGCCAGACTCTCATTGAAAAGCGAGGTCAAAGGAGCTGTCAGTTCTTTAGCACATTCTCTCAAAACCGGTGGTGAAATACCATCCAGTCTACAGCTTTACTGATATCCAGAGTACTCAGTATTTGGAACACACTCTCCTCCTGCACCTCTAAACCTCGAACCTGCCCTGTTCCTCTAGTATTAAAATTTACTCCTCCAGGATGAAATACTCCAATAAAGTGTTCATTGAACAATTCCACTATGTCCTGTGCATCAGTCACTCTATTCCCATTTTTATCCAATGTCATTCTTACACAATCATTTCTCCTCATACTGGCCACATAGCTAAAAAAATTCCCTAGGATTTTCTTTGGATCTTAGGGCCGATCTCTTCTCATATTCCAGTTTCGCCCATACTAGTCACTCTTCTGGCCTGTGTCTTATATTCTTCGTGCATCTGCTCTTCGCATGTCTCCTTATATCTCTTTCATAGCCTCTTTTTCACATGCAGTTCCTGTTTAATATTGTTTATCATCCACTTTACACCAAATTGGGTCCTCTTCTTCACTTGTGGAATACAGTTTACTATTGCTGCTAACAAATATTCCTTCACAATTTCCCAAGCACTAATAATATCCCAGCCTTCCAATTCCTCCCTCCATGAAACTTTCCCAAGTTGATATCTAAGGCTATTACAATCAGCTGCCATATAATTCCACATACCCTTCTCTTTGATACTCCTGCATGTCTATTCATCTTCAAAGTCTAAACCACATAGTCACTCTCTCTCTCTCTCCCCAACTGGTGGGAGAGATGTCATCTCAGATTTTATCAACTCTTCTGATGCTATGACCAAATCCAAAACTCTTGTTCCCTATATTACATGTTGCCTAAGACATTTGTCCCTCAAGAAATCCCATTCCCTTATTGCTACATGCATCTTCCTCTCCGAAATTTATACTGTTGTAGTTAAAATCTCCCATAACAATCATTCTTCTTGCACATGCCAGCTCAACTATCTAAACATCTCCTGGTCCCCACCCTTCTGTGCTCATTGTTTTGTAGCAACACCCCACTAAATATCCTTTCTTGCCCACCTCTACCTCACACCATATGCTTTCAAAATCATTAGTGTCACTGCCTTCCAAAGCCTCCACTCTTAGAGGACATAAGTCATCACTTATCATAAGCAGTATTCCACTACCAAGCTTTCCCTTTCTATCCTGCCGAAAAATGCTGTACCCTGCTACTTCTATTCCTGTTATTATATCCTCTTCTGTCAACCATGTCTCAGTGATCCCAATAATCTTTGGCCATGCTGATGCTATTAGTGCTACCAATTCCTCTCCTTTATTCTGGATACTCCTGGCATTAGTATAAAGCATAAAAATGCCACTGTTTCTATACCTAGCATTATCCCCTCTAGACTCCACTGTGCTCAGCGTTACCTGATGTAGTCCCCCTTCTCCCAAGTACCCATTCCCACAAGAAGCCACCCCTGCTACCATCAACCCTGGGCATTCTAGTTTCCCTGCATTGACACACCGACTCGTTCAGAGCAGCAATCTCTCCAGATGCCTACGTCCTTCCTCATTCAAATGCAAGCGGTCTCTTTCGCATGCAATTCCTTTCTGTCCTCAAATGCCCTCCACGCATCCACATATTCCAATCCTCTCTTCTGACACATTCTAGCTATTATGTTATTCAATATTACTGCTCTTCTTCCGAGCTCATCACTATCATACCCAGGCAACACACACACTATCTTTCCTCTCTGCATTTTGTTTTGTACAACCTCAAACAAGAATCTCATATCTCTCGCCGCCCAATTTACATTGCCTCTCAATCATTCGTTCCTACCATCACGATCATCTCATCCACCCTTTCACTCCTCTTAATTGTCATAACCACACTTTCTCTCATTTCTCCAGGCAAACGCTCCTCACACACATCGTATCTTGCACACCACGGATCATTGAGTCCCCCATACGTTACACCTCTTACCACCCTATTCCTCGATTGCTCACATCCCTCTTTCTCTCTGTATTCCACTACTTACCTGCCTTCCTGACATCACTCTATCCCTGGTTCAGTGTTCTCTTGCATTCTTCTCATTCCCTCTCTCCCACTGTTCCTATTCTCTCCTCTTCTATCCTTCCCATAACGCTCTCTCATTCCCATAACTCTCTCTCTCTTCTGTTCCTATTCTCTCCTCTTCTATCATTTCCATAACTCTCTCTTTCTCTCTCTTGTGCTGTTTCTATTCTCTCCTCTTCTATCATTCATATAACTCTCTCTCTCTCTCACACTGCTACTCTGATTCGCATTGCATTCATCTCTTCCATTCGCCTAATCTCATCTTTCACACTTCTCATCTCATTCCCTAGACATTCCACTTGCTCTTTCAGCTCATCTATCTCTCTCTCTCTCTGCAAGTCAGCCACTGTTATTTGCCATTCATCTTCCCAATTGAGACCATCTTCGAAAACGCACAATTATTCAACCTTTCCACACTTTCCACTCTCATTATTTTATTCATATTTCTCCCACTATTTTCATCCTCTATCATACCACTCATCTCTCTACGTGGAGAATATTCCACCTCTGACTCAACAAGGTCAGTTATATTCATCTTTAACTTACCAAGTTCCTCCCATTGCCTGCATTTTGTGCATATATGTATTTTCCCTTCTCTCACATGCCACATATAAAACTGCTGGGACGCATACATTCCACAACTCCCGCATGTTACAAAATCCCTTATTATATCACGCAAATTGGATTCCTTAAATGAGAGAGGACTTGTTGATACACCATTTGTAATTTTAGCTGCCGCTGCTGCCATTATTCAAAATCATTTTAATTACCTTTCACAGTAATCAGATTTAATCTTGTACAAATAGTTTGCACTAGTGAAAACAATTTATCGATTAAAAGTAATTAAAATTTCATTGATTCAGTTTCTGTGGAGCTCTATGGAACAGAGGACTCAAAAAGAGCCCAGTAAAATATAGACTATACAAAGGATAAAAGTTAACAACTCTTAAAAAAACTTGGAAAGAAAAATGACCTGCCCATTCGATGAATTTTTAAAAATTCATGGAATGATAAATCTGCATTTAGACCAGAGGCGTAGCTAGAGGGGAGGGGGGCGGTCCCCCTTGGGCGGCACTTTGAACAGTTTTGAACTTTTGCAGTTAATTCTAAAATACAGTCTCGAGAACTCAGTTCCAACTATTGTAATACTACTGCTAATTTTTCTCACAACTGCTGTAAGAATGTATAATGGAGAACATGACTGCTACATATCTCTTTATGTTTGAACGTATCAGGTAGTGCTGAATAGAAATTTAAAAGACTGATTTCTTTGTAAACATCTTTCAAAGCATCAGCAGCTTTCAGATCAATTAATTCCATCTGAAATATTTCAACAAGTCTTCTGGTGATACTTCAAATGATTCTGAAACATTCTTATTTCCTTGGCGTGTTTGTGGAAATATCCAATCTTGGCATATTGAATTCTTCTTGTAAGAGTGTCAGTGCTTCAGTATATATCTTTTTGAAGTTGAATGAGAAACCATTATTTTGCTAAATTCAAGTTCCTTACAGCAAAAGAAGTGGAAAAAAAATTACCTTCTTTTTTTTTTTTTTTTTTTTTTATCCAAAATGTTCAACTTCCCCTCAAAATATTTCACATCAGAATACATATTTGATACTAGTTTTTGTTTACCCTGTAATCTTAAATTTAGATTATTCAAATGATTTGTAATGTCAGTTAAAAATGCTAAAGCCCAAATCCAATTTGGATCAGACAGTTCTTCTCGATATCTTCCCTTTTCATTGAGAAAAATATCTCTTTAGTACTTTTCCTCTGCTAAGCCACCTAACTTTGGCATGATAAAGCACATTTTCATTTTCTGCATTAAACTTGGAGAGAAAATTTTTAAACTGCAGGTGAGTCAAACCAGAACGCCTTCTGTAATTATTGCTTGATACAGCAACACTCGTAAATCTTAAAATTTTATGATCTTACTGCATAATGCTTGCTGATGAATGATGCAGTGAAATTGCATGGGAATTTCAGCATTAACACTCACCACTTCTATAATTTGTGCAACCACGCTAGAATTTTTCCCTGTTATATTTCTTAAGCCATCTGTAGTAACACTTTTTAATTTATCCCAACTAAGATTAAGATTTCTTCTAGATTTGGATTCTTTCAAGAATATGTTTTCTGCAGCTGTAGTCTTTGATACTTTATAGCGCACACAACTCTTCAGTAATCACAAAATTTTCATCAATAGCCATGATAAAAATCAGCAATTGAGCTGAATCTCTTATGTCATTGCTGTTATCAAGAGCCAAATAGAAGGAGAGAAATTCTTTTGCACTTTCAGCCAGTGTATTATAAAGATCGTCTCCCATCTCTTCCAAATGTCTTGTAATGGTTGATGAGGATAAACTCACATTCTGAATAACATGTAATTTGTCAGGACATATTTCCTCCATCACTTTTAACATACAATTCTTTACACACGCACCATCAGTGAATGGTCTTCCATTATCACTAATGTATTTAACCATGTGGTAACTAGCACAGAGAGCAGACAAGTTTTCTTTTACAATATTTATTTTTAAAAAATTTACTGATGGCATGTAGAATACTCATATAGAACAAAGAATACTCTTTATGAAAGATTGGTGGTGTCTCTTGATATTGAACAATTTAAAACTCTTAATACTTTCATGACATATCAGACAGAGTGCTTTCTCATTGTTCAAAACAAAAACATAATCATTTGTCCACTGATCATGGAAATAATGGCCTTCATCTTTTTTTTTTTTTTTTTTTGCTTTTCTTTATTCAAATTGTCTTTCAAATATCAAAACTTTTATAATTGGCAGGATTAAATTGTTAGTCTCACTCATCTGTATATTGCCTCTTCAGATTATCCTAGAGAGACACATCATTAGTTTCACTACTCCTAGTTCCCTTTTCATCATCTGCAAAGAACAGTACATCCTGATTCAAACATTTCCATATATCATTATAAGATAAACAGAATCGTATAGGATAACTTAAATGTCAACTTTAGATTACTAGAGGAAGAGACCTCCACATAGAGCTTCTAATGTGCTGTCCAATCCTAACCTTCTTGTGATACATCCCACTAGATATATGCATGAAAATGAATATTTGGGTCTGTTTGACCAAATTGCTGTCTGAATGCTTTATCTGAAACAAACATAATGGTATACAATGTGATTAGACATTCCAGCTTGTGCATTGCTCATTTGAACAAGACCCGACTGCTTGTGTCAGGGAAAAAGAGCAAACAGTGGAAAGTCAGCTACTTGAACAAATGCAAATTCAACATCACGAGAATTGAAACAGATGCTATCAGTGTAACTGAGATCAATGAAAAGGGTGGAATTAAGAGAAGTAGAGAAGTTTCATATCAGGATAACTGGTGTTACTGACATGAAGAGGAGTAAAAAGATAAGCTGCTACAAATAATATCTAAAAACTGCAGTATTCAGGTAATGTTGATAGGAAAGGAATGACTTGCTATATCATTGAGCACCAAATATGAAGATAAATTTCTTGAATGGGAGACAATTTCAAATGGGAAATTGAAATCTCCACAAAAAAAACAGGTGGAGAAGCTTTTAGAGTCATTAGTGAAGGCAGCTGATATTATTCAAGACAAAAAGGAAAATTGACCCTTGTTGGAGATATAAAAATAGATTACGAAGTTGAAAACCAAACATAGAAATGTTTGGGAAAAATGTGGAGAAACAAGCAAAGCTAATAAAAATGGTAAGTACTTGCAGGATTCCTGTTCATGGGTATAGACTAATTATTACCTACACCATTTTCCAACATAAAGATATGCATAAATTCACAAAAAAAATACACTTGAGAATTAAGAAAAGTCTTATTTATTACATTACTGTTGCTATCTTTACACTGGTTTGAAATAAGAGATGTTTACATTTAGTTTTAAACAAGATAAAAACAAATATGATATTGAAAAAAAAAGGGAAAAAGTTTTAAAAAGAAGAAAAATTAGTATTGTTATTAGGCAGGAGAATGTTGAGGATGTATATAAAGAAATATATAGACAACTTGGCTTAGTGAGCAGGAGAAGAGAGATATTATGGGTGATTTTAATTATGGTGATATTGATTGGAATACAGAGATAGCATCAGGAAATAAGGAGAATGAATTTCTTGAGTTCTTAAACGACAACTATATTAAGGCAGTATGTAATGGAGGGCACACGAGGATTGAGAGTCTAAGATCTGATCATATCATCAGAAGATGTGCTTGTGGAGTGACAGGAGAACTGTGAAGAAAGGATACATATGGAATTACAGAGCTAGTGATTATTAAAATCTTATGAGATAGCTAAGAGCTATATTATGAAAAGTGGAGTTGAGTGGAAGGGAGACAGATGCTGCTTGGGCTTAACAGCAGCAATGTCTCAATGTTTTCAAAGGTGAAAAGGCTAAATAAAGTAAAAGAAAAATACAAATGAAAGGATTAAATATAAAATCTGAAAGAAGGTATTGTGAAATCAACACAAGATGAATGTTGGTAATAATCATTTGCATGAAGAGCACAAAGAGCAGGCTAACAAGGTATTTCATCCTTGTGAGGGTGAAATCATGAGAAACTGAATGAGCAGGAGGTATATGAGGAATTAAGTAAACTTGATATTAAGAATGCACTAGGACTTGGCAATATCTCACTGTGTGTGTTTGTGTTTGTAAGGCATGCTATTGAAAATTAATGGTACCCTTAGCACACCTATAACACACAAGCCTTGCAACAGGGTAAGTTCCAAATGAGTGGAAAGTTAAAAAAATTATCCCACTCACAAAGAGGGGGGGGGGATAAGACTGAAGCCACAATTTATAGGCAAATTTGTGCATATGGAATTATTGTTAAGGTCTTAGAGAGGTTGGTGTAGACTACTGACCTATCCTAACAAATGTGGGTTTTGTTAGGATAGGTCATGTTTATGTACTACAACAAGGTGAAGAATTCATTGGATAAGGAAGATGTATATACATTAGTATACTTGGATTTTAAAGGTACTTTTATAGATTTCCACACAGTAAGCTGGTAACTAAATTGAAACAGATAGGATTGGATAAAAGATTAGTGAAAATTGGATAGGTAATTGGCTCAGATAAGTATCAGGGTTTGTGTATGGAGAAGTGGTATCTCAAAAGAGGAAGTTACTAGCAGAATACTGCAATGGTCTGTTTTGGGGCCATTATTGTTTAACTTGTATATTAATGATATTGGGATAGACTTAACTGGAGATATGCCATTGTTTGCTGATGATGCAAAGTTGGGAAGAACTATGAGGAGCAGAGCAGATGTTGTGGCTTTGCAGTAGGATCTTGATAGACTGTCTAAAGGATGCTATCATCTAATGCTGCAAAGTAAAAGGCCTTCAAAAAAAAAAGGTAGGCAGTTTTGGGATACATCATCATCATCATCATCAAATTCCTGCCATGCACCCTCAAGGGGTGTACAGGATATGACAGTACTACATGAAAAAATTACATCATTACTAACTTCCTATCCACAATTTTCCTCCAAATCAGTCTGTTACTTGTCAAGACTCCAACATTATCAGAGCTTATATTTCTATCGTCTAAGGCATTTTGTACCGTATCAATCCACCTATATCTTGGTCTTCCTCTGGGTTATTTTTCTGGCAATCTGGCAGAGAACACTTGTTTTGTTAATCTTTCCTCTCCCATTCTATTTAAGTGACCATACCACCTGAGATTAGCTCTGCTAATGCATTCCTGGATGCTGACAATGTCAAGTTCTTTCCTAATATCCTCATTTTTAATATGATGTTGCCATTGATGCCATCTGTTCACGCCTCTAATCTTTCTCAGGAGTCTCATATCTGCGGTCTCTAGTCTTTGGTCAAGTGTTTTACTTCTGACCCAGCTCTCAGATCCATAAGTTAAAACTGGTTTGAACACTGTCTTGTATACAGCTAATTTAGTGTTTTGACTAATTTCTCTCTTATTCCATATGAATTTATTCAATTGACTTCCCACCATATCAGCTTTGCTGATTCTGTTGTCTATTTCTATATTTAATTTACCATCTTCAGTAAAAATCGTGCCTAAGTAGCTGAAATGTTTTACTTGTTCCACAGATTCTCCATTCACAACACAGTTGACATTTTCAATGATTCTCTCTTATTCCATATGAATTTATTCAATTGACTTCCCACCATACCAGCTTTGCTGATTCTGTTGTCTATTTCTATATTTAATTTACCATCTTCAGTAAAAATCGTGCCTAAGTAGCTGAAATGTTTTACTTCTTCCACAGATTCTCCATTCACAACACAGTTGACATTTTCAATGATTCTGCCTATTTTCATTGTCTTTGTCTTTTTATTGCTGACCTTCATACCATATCTATTACAACAGCTATTCAATTTAGTCAGAGAATCTTGCAGACTTGTAGCAGATTTATTTAGAAGTATAACATCATCCGCATAAAGCAAAGAGCTGACATTAACATCTGCAATTTTGATATCATGTTTACTTCCACTTCCCTTCATAATGTGATCCATATAGATAATGAATAACCGAGGGGATAATGTACATCCTTGTCTCACACCAGATTTAACATTGAACCATCTTCCTGTACTTCCTTCAATTCTAACCACTGACTTACAACTCAAGTAAAGACTAAGTATTGCTTGATATAATGCCCCATTGACACCATATAACTGCAGCGTATTGAATAGCTTCTCTCTTGGCACCTTGTCATATGCCTTTTCCAAATCATCAAAGCTTAAATACAAATCTTTGTTATATTCCCATGCTTTCTCGACTATTTGTCGTAAAATGAAGATCGGATCCTGACAGCCTCTGTTTGGCCTGAATCCAGCTAGTTCTTCACCAAGCTTTTCTTCCACAGTTCTCAACCGTTTCTCAAGTATACTTGCATAGATCTTGCCAGAACACTCAGTAGGGAAATACCTCTGTAATTCTCACATTCAGTTTTATTTCCCTTTTTATATATGGTTTCTATGAGAGCTTTACTCCAATCATCAGGAATTCGTACCTCTGTCCAGGCTTTCTGAACTATGCAGTGCAGCCACTGTAAGACTTTTATACCACCATACTTGAGCATTTCTGGTCGAATATCAACTACTCCTGCTGCCTTTCCACATTTCAGGCATTTGATGGCTTTTTCTACTTCAAGTATGGATATGTATGCCTCGTCACTGTTTTTTATCACTGTGTTGTCATCACTGTTTGTTTCATTTAGAAGTTTTTCAAAGTAATTACTCCATACTTCAAGGATATCTTTTTCTCCTGTTTTCGTGTCACCTTTTTCATCTCTAACTCCTTTTACAGCACGCTTTCCTCCATTCCTAAGTTTCTTCAACAACCTCCAGAATATTTTGCCACCTTCTTGATATTTATTATTTTCTATATTCTTGCCAAAGTCCTCCCATGACTTTTGTTTAGCTAGTTTTACACACTGTTTAGCTTTCTTACATTTGTCTCTGTATTCTGTAAGAGTAAAAGCTGACTTATTTGCCAGGAACTTTTGATATGCTTTCTTTTTTCCTTCACTGCCTCTTTAACTTCCTGTGTCCACCAGGGAGTTCTGATTTTTTTATCCTTGCACACAACCTCACCACATGCCTCTCTGGCAGAATCAATCAATGTTTTCTTCAGAGTTTGCCACTGAATCTCCAAGGTTTGATTCCTGTTCTCAAACTCTTTCATTTTCTTTTCAATAATCTTTCTGTATTTTAGCCTACAGTTCTCATCTGACAGCTGCTCAACTTTTATTCGCTTTAAAACTTTCTTACATGTTATTCTTTTCAATATGAAATTCAATTTTATCCTGCTCAAGACTAAATAGTGATCACTTCCAATTTCAAATCCTCTGTACACTCTGGTGTCCTGCACCAGGGAGAAAACATCACTATCAACAATAACATAGTCAATGAGACTTTTGTTATTCCTAGCCTCTTCTCTCCATGTGAATTTGTGCACATTTTTATGTTGGAACATGGTGTTAGTAATAACCAGTCCATGTCCTGAGCAGAAATCCAACAGATATTTGCCATTATTATTAGCTTTGCTCTTTTCTGCAAATTTTCCCAAAATATTTTTGTATGTCTCGCAGTCATTTCCTACTCTGCTATTTAGATCCCCAACAAGGACTAACTTTTCCTTTTTCATTGTGTCAGTTGCTTTTTCTAAAGCGTCAAAAAATTCCTCCACTTCTGCCTTAGTAGAACCTTCTGTGGGACCATAGGCAGAAATAAGTCTCATTGTCCAGTTCTCCATTCTCATATTTGCCCACATTACTCTACTTGAGACTGACTGCCATTCAAGAAGATTAGCCTCGTATTTTGTGTTGAGTACTATGTCTACTCCTTCTTTTCCTTGATTGTCATTGCCTGAATATAACATTTTGTATTTATTGCTCAGAAAGATTTCACCAATTTTGGTCTTTTTTGTTTCAGTCACCCCCTATTATGTCGATCTGGTACTTATCTAATTCCTCAGCTAGCTCCATTTCTTTGCCATTCAGGCTTCTTACGTTGATAGTACCGATCTTTAACTCTGGTGATGTTGAGTTGGGGTTTGTTTTCATATTTGTTCCAGTAGCTGACTTTTCGCTGTTCGCCCTGGTTTCCTGGCGAAAACAACAGGGGCCTTGTTTAACCGGGCGACGCCCCAGCCGGCATGAAATTTTGTCATGTTGTACCATCATTTTTTTATTTTGGTTTAACCAATAAGAATACAATTTGGTCGGCTAAATCCCAAATTGCCAGCCCATCCTCGTTTGTTCAGTATCAAAGTAGATACCCAACAGGGTGCACCGCGAGAAGGTGAGGATTGGACATTAAGTCAGAAGCCCTGGTCGGTTCTCCGCATTCCTTTAAAGGCTATGTAGAGGTCTCCTCTCAGTTATGCAGCTTTGACCCTTAAGCACCCCTAGTTTTGGGATATAGAGTATATAATTAATGGAGGAATTTTGAAGGAGGTGGAAGAAATGAGAAATATGGGTGTGATGATAGATTGAGACTTGAAGCTTTGTGATCACATTACTAAAATTGAAAGAACTTTGTGTGAATTATGACAGTGATGTGGAGGATCTTGACATGTAGAAGGAAAGAGGCAATGGTTCCCTTGTCTCATATGGAATACTGTTCACAGATTTGGTCATCTATTCTTGTAGCAAGGCTTATACGTTGGTCATACATGACTGGTAATTAACTTAAGGAATTTACAATGCATAAAACGGATATTAATTAAAGGAAACTTTAATGAATACCTTCAATATTTCAGCAACATCACGTTGTCAAAATATTGAAGGTATTCATTAAAGTTTCCTTTAATTAATATCCGTTTTATGCATTGTAAATTCCTTAAGTTAATTATCAATTTGGTCATCTAGTTTACAAGGGATGAGGATATATTAGGGAGGGTTCAAAGAAGGTTTAATAAGTCAGTTTCTGATTTGTGGAATTGTAGGATATGAGATTGAGGGAATGCAACTTGCAGAGTCTAGTGGATAGAGGAAAGAGATGGGATATGATGGAGACATATAACTTCACATGAAGTCGTTACCAGATTAATGCAGAGGAGGGTTTTTTCATAGAGTAGAGGGAAACAAGGGTAAAATAAGAGGCTATCAGCCCATCCCTGAGAGCGGTATAAGGAGGGTATGAGTGAGGGAGTATGGAGCAGGTTCTTTGCATGATGAGTGGAATGCATTGTCTGAAAGTTTGGCAAGTGTAGAAACTGTAAATGTTTACTACATGGTTTGATGATCTTGTTGCACGATATATGGACGTAATGTGCCATTTGACTCCATTCAGATCTGATGCTAATGATGATGATAATAATAATAAGAATATGTACAAATATTATTGGAAAAGTAAATTTCTAAACAAGAACCAAACCTTGGAGACTCACTGACAAACTCTGAAGAAAGCATTGATTTATTCAGCTAGGAATGTATGATGTGAAATTAGTTCGTGCTATGAAGACCCTGGAAAAGAGGAAATCACATCGAAAGTTATCAGCAAGTAAGTTAGTAGATTCCCAAGAGAATACAGAGAAAAATGTAAGAAAGATAAGTTATTCCCAGAGTATTTGGGCAAGTGATTAGTATGCTTGCTTTCCAACCAACAAGCTGTGGATGAGGATATTTTATTATTATTACGTGACACTCCAGGGAGTCCAAAGCCTCTTCAAGGGAGGCCACCTACTCTACAACTCTGTCTCCACCCAATTCTCCAACTACAATGAAACCGCAACTACAATCCTCATTTACACCAATGCCATCTACTGCCCACCACCACTAGTGTTTTCATAGACAATCACAAACATCAATGCTCACAGCGGGATTAGGGCCCGCAGCCTTTTGGCAGAGAGCGGATATGCTAACTACTCAGCCAACCAGGCCGGCAAGATAGAAAATTAAATATGGAAATAGACAACAGAATCAACAAAGCTGGCATGGTAGGAAGTCAACTGAATAAATTTATATGGAATAAGACAGAAATTAGTCAAAATACTAAATTAGCTGTAAATGTCTAACTGGAGTGAAAAAGCTATGTTCTTTGATTCTTTAGAAGAGGATTTCTAGATTATACATAAAAAAAAATCCTTAAAAAAAAATCATGGGAAGACTTTATCTTCTGTATTCTTACTGAAGTCATATAGAAGATAATTTATAGTGTAAGCACTGCTTCATTGATATGTATTTTACTGTGGTAGATTTTAGTTGCACCAGGCAACTGAAGATAAAGGGATTCTGGATGTCTTGCATAACTAAAATCTGTCAGAGTAAAATGCTGCTACCCTTCTTTCTATGTTTAATATTCATTTGATGTTTTCATTTCCTGCCTTGAAATGATCAGCCTGCTTGCAGATATGTGGAATATAACAAAGCCTCTGACTTAATGTCCATGGGTGGTTTATGCATGAGCTGAGAGGGGGGGGGGATTAAAGTCTTTTAATGATTTTAGAAAAGTCATTAATTTGTTGGAAGAAGCTCTTCAAATAATGCTTATGGATGAAAAGGTATGTTGTCTGTGTGTCTGGCACCTAAAATATACATAACTGAACTTAAACAGTTCTGATGGTCTTTGGTTATCTCCTTTTTTGGGAAATATTATTGTATCATTCTTATTTAAATTCTTAATTATATATTATATTAATTAATTAATTAATTTATTATTATTATTATTATTATTATTATTATTATTATTATTATTATTATTATTATTATTATGTAACACCTCCAGAGAGTCCAAAGACTCATCGAGGGAGGGCACCTACTCCACAACCCTCTGTCTCCACCAACTGCAACTACCTTCACCATCTACTGCTGACCACCACTGCTAGTATTTTCACAGACAATCACAAACATCCATGTCGATGGTGGTATTTGAACCTGCAGCCTTTTGGCTGGAGAGTGGATACACTAACCACTCAGCCAATCAGGCCGGCCTTTTTTTTAAATTAGTAATTTACAGACCATCTGTTGTCTTATATATGCTGTAGTGGTGCTTTTAAAATTGACTCTTTTATAGCATTTTATTTTGTGTTCTATTGTTAATGTACTGAAGATGCCTTTGATACTTAGCAAAAATTTTACATCTAATAAATCTACTTCATGTAAGTGCTTAAGTTTCCATCTTTATTTTTTTTATAAACATGATAGCTTATGTATGTATATTGAAGCAGTTATGATTTTATAATCTATTATCAGATTCAAGTACTTGATCAGAAACACTTCAAAACAGGGTGAGATACCAAGTGCAAAACAAATGATTATGGCTCAAAACAATAATTTGGCATTGAGTGTTGTGGTGTTTATGTTATTAAAGTCTCCCTTTTGTTTTGTAATATAATATTCTTCTTTTTAAATGATGGTAATTGAATGACCACCAAAACGTAGAGATTCTACTATGATGAAAATAAGTTATATGATCACATTGTGAAAATTAGTGTAACATGTTCAGTAATCTTAAACATTGTTAATCAAAATGGAAACTGAAAATATCAAGTAGATATAATCTGTAGCAATTGGCCTTACAGCAGTGCATAACGTGAGTTTTGTGAAATACTGCACCCTCTGTCAGTGTTGTAGCGAATAGAAATCTGGTAGTCTGATAATATGATTTCATTGAAAATATTAATTTCTGTTTCATTTTCACCAATTTATTATTCATATATATATGTATATTTTTTTTAGGAAAGAGAGAAAGAATTAAAAAAGTTACTGCAGCTCTGGCAAGGAAAAGGACCTTTATCTCTTTTGCTCTCTACAGGTATCCAGCATAAACCCTTCGATGCCACTGAATTAGCTTTTGATATTGTGGGACCATACTGTTTTTCTACAGATGGAACATAAAAGCTTTAAATATATGTGTCTGTGTTTATTAGTTATATCGAAGCTTGTATTTATATAACCTCCAAAAAAAAAAAAATATTTGCATTCGTTTGACATTTCTTTGTGGTTTGTTAAGCAACAGCTTTCTTTGAGAGAATGTAAACATTCTCTCAAACATAAGGACATGTTGGGAAGTGTGTGTGTGTGTGAGGGGGGGACATCTTTACATGATAATGTTACTTGTTTTTCGAAACAAAAACCACTTTAATCAAGTTAAAAGAAAAGTTATTTATGCTCATTATTATTGAAATAAAATAAAATAATTAAAAACTACTCTTTTCAAACTCACTATGAATGTACAGCCCAGTAGCAACACTGCAGCACCCCCCCCCCAAGGAAAAAATGAAAAAATTAAATTTTGTTTATGTTTATAAATAATAACAATGCTTACAACATGTTAAAGGTTACAGCTTATGTTTTGACATTGATTGAATAGTTAATAATTGGAATTGTTCGATTAACGCTTTAGATTAACAGATGCACTGCGATCTAATGCCGATATTCGTTTGCGCTTGTCATTGCATGTTACGTCATTCCCACACTGTCCAAACAGCAGTGTATTTTTAGTATCCTTACGCACATTATTTCTGTTAGATATGAAACGTTTATTATTGGTGAGTGTACGTGGTGAACTATTTTTTGTAAATCTTATTTTATTTTGTTAAATTAACATATAATTATTTATTTATTATAGATACAAGGCTGAATTATGATGAGTGTCACTGTTGAAAATATGAAAAGAATTATATTTTTTCAATTATCGTTACACGAAACCAGGGCCCCCAGGCCAGGATTTTTGGCAGGCCCCCTACCTGTGGCTCAGGTTAAGGACAACACATTGCTCTACAGGGTTTAGGATCAATTAGTTTAAATGATAACACAAAAGCTTAGCCAAATCATTTTCGATGCACAAAATTGCTAGAGGATTAAGCTGTTCTTGGCTATATCTAATATACCTAAGAAATTCCCATTATGAACATCTCCAGTCTTCGTGTTCTCTCCTTGAAGTGCTAAACCTCTGGATGATAAAAATAACGTTACATCTACAATCCATTGCAGAAGTGCTCTCCACTTATTTGTTTCATATTGAATTTGTAGTTGTAAGTCTTTATCGATTCCATGTTCTTTCAATGACTGCAAAAGGGATTTTTAAGACAGATATTGTTTTCCGTGTTCTGCGCTATTTTCATGACGAGGCAACATACCATACAACTTTTTCCAGTGCTTATATCTAGGCAAAAATCCTTCTTGGGCTAAACTGCTTAAGTTTTTGTTATTAACGTCGCAAAAAATATGACATGGTAGACAATAAAGATTTTCTTTCGATACACCCCATGTTAACCCTTCTCTTGGAAAATGTTCTCTTGTTCTTTCATCTTTCGTTTTCGTAAAGAGCAAAAAATCTTGAAATTTCATACCATTAAGATCTCTTGGCAATTCCTTATAAATCTTTTGGAATGCTTGAAAGTTGATAGTTCGTACTGTCTCTTGCCGCATGTTGTTTGAGATTACTCTAAGCCAAATACTAGGGTCATCATATTTTATATCGGATTTTTAAACAGGGCCTGTAACTGAAGAATCAACTGTATCATGTTCTTCCATGGTCACTCCTCCTGCAGGTTTTTCACTTGCGGCCTTTTCTTCCGTTGCAAGAGGTTCACATGTAACAGTCGCTTCACTTTCGACTGCTTTATGAGTTTCGATTTGACACTGATATTCTGTTTGGATTTCAGTGTCACCAACATTATCACCACTTTCACTATGATCAGTACTGGGAAGTATGTCCTTTTCATTTTCAGATTTTAAAAAGTTGGTTATGAATTGACGACCTCGCGATCCGTTCGATTTTCTCTCTCTTGAATTAAAGTTACCTCTTCTGAGCTCCTGACTTATGTTTGTACCAGGGCCACATTTATACTTTTTGGAGGCACAACATCATGAGGCCTCAACATTTTTTTAGTTCGTTGAAAATAAAAGTGATTTATATTTAATATTAAATTTTCTAAATAGTTTAAAATCTTTTAATGTAATTCTAAATATATATCTTATTTACTCTTTTAAATATTCCATGTAATTGAATCATAATTAATTTAAAGAAAGATGTAATTAAAATCTTTCTCTGAAAGATTTCAATTGCAGTGTTGATTATTGATTTTGTTTGACAAGCTTCGTTGACAAGCATCATAGTTGCTACAAAAATTCTGAATACCGAAAAAATCTTAAAAGGTATGGTAATAATTTAGTATAGCGCTAAAAGTCTTTAAAAAAAAAAATTAAATGCAATCAAATTAAGCTTGCTAATCAAGGTAAAAATAGGAACTTCATCAACTGTAAAGTTCACACATTCTCACTAAAAATAACAATTTTGAATTTACGGTAATAAAAATTGTAACAGAAATCATCATATTTATGGAATTACAACATGGATCTAAATATAAATATAAAACAGTTCAGTTTGCAGTAATATGCATAGTATGTCTCCCTGGTTGACAGAATGATTAACGTATCTGCTTCCCAGCCAGCCAACTTCAGCCGAAAGGTAAATTTTGTCGCCAAGTGTGAGACCACCTTACTTACTGGAGGCATAGGATTCACATAAAAAGCATATAATATATATATATATATATATATATATATAAAATGATAAGCCTTTTTATATAACGCTTTTGTGTCACGTTTTTTGTCAAGTTATTTGCAAGGTTTTGAAACTCAGGGGCAACCCTGAGTGTCAGGTCTTCAAAATTCTAGTCATCAGAATTCAAAGAGAACTGGCCTACCAGTCCGGAACTCGGGGAGGGTGCCAGTGGGACGAAGCCCCCTAGTCTATATATATATACAGGGTGTTCGGGATAAATTTGACAGTTTCATAAGGAAAAAGAAAATCTTCTTTGTATCTATTAAATTTAATGAATTGACAAAAAAACATTACAGGCAGAGTTAATTACAATACTATCAACAAGATTTACTCAAAATAGCCACCATTAGCATCGATCACAGCTTCAATTCTGCTTCGGAACCTCGAACAAGCTGATGCTACAGTCTCCCTGGGAAGGGCCGCAAAAACTGTTTTAATTTTATCCATTAACTGGGCTTTTGTATTACTGGAAGTGCGATTGGTGTCTTTTTCAACTGCGCCCCATACAAAATAATCCATGGGGTTAAGGTCTGGGGAGTTTGGAGGCCAAACATTTGGACTGGTGAAGTCGTAGAAATTTTCAGACAACCATTTTTGACTTTTCCCAGAGGTGTGGCAAGGGGCCGAATCCTGCTGCCATACATACGGCCTACCATTGGCTACCCTTGTTATCCAGGGCTTGACTACAGTTAGCAACTCCACGAACAAAGCCCGAATTCCAATGCCAGGGTTCTTCAACACCTGTTCCTGCAGATTTGCGAGGAATTCTGCTGTACGAACACAATCAGATCGTCTGCTAGGGATCTTTCTTCTTGCTACATCCTCGTAGTCACCATTGCAAGTCTCTAGTTCATGCCTGATTGTTTTTACTGTATTCAGGGAGCATTGGGCAGCAGTCGTAATATCCTTATTTTGATGGCGGGCACGAATCATCATGATACAAGTTATTCTCTTCCATGATTCAGGTGGGTTCCAGCTATCCATCCTTTCTGACATCTTGTATATGAATGAAGAAGGGTCCAAACTTTTAAATGAAGAGAAGTGTGTGTTAATACATGTAACTTACGGAAAAATATAATTAATTATAAATATGTCAAATTTATCCCGAACACCCTGTATATGTGTGTAAGTGTAGAATTAAGTCAGTTCCAACTTTATCGCACAATTATTAAATTTTATTCAACTCCAGCTTTGATTTTTTTAAGTTGCAGTAATAAGCATGACAATTCCACCTTTAGTTAAAACGTAGAGGCAATAAATAATAACCTGCTATGATTGCTAATATCCACTTTGTACTCCACATTTTAACCTAAAATTACTAGAAACTTGATGCACAAAAAAATGAACCGAAAAATCAATTTAATTTATAAATAATAATAAACTTGAAAATCAAATGCTCTGTTTATGTGATATAGAAACTGCTCTTACCCAAGTAATTAATACAAATAGCAGCAGCACACAAAAAACCTCTGTTGTCTCAGGAACGCGTTTCAAAATGATCGCAAGTTCAATACTCAGCAATCTGTTCTTTCCTAACAGGATTCTGGGAAATCACAGGGTGAAATATTCTTAAGAACATTACGGATTAAACTGACCATATATTTAATCTCTGGATTAAACTGCTAAGTCACTTAGTGTTTGGTCAACACAAGTCAAACATTTGGTAAGAGAAAATTTCCAGAGAAGGAGATGGAATTTAGTAATATTGATAAGAACAATAGTCTAAAAGTCCAGAAGTGACAAAATGAAAGTAGTTTATTTAAGTAAAAATACAACCAATTTATTAAGTACTTCATGACTTATTTTTCACGGTATTAATAACACCACAAACACTTTTTATCAACAAAGATGTTTTATTAATGCTTATATTTCACTGATTTTCAACTCAACATCATCAGAGCACAACACACATGTAAACGTGACAGTGTGAGAGTGAAACAGTATAATTGCAAAAGACAAAAGATCTAAAGTCCTATTTTTTGATGCCCTCTAACGGAAAAAAAACAGCAGTTATTCAGGAGTTTTTCTTAGGATAACTGTCTACCAAATTTTTGGCAAATTAATGCAACCATATTTGTTAAGGTTGTGAGAATTCTTCAAAGCTATTGCTGACTCAAAAAATAATCTTTCAGATCTATAACGACTCCTAAATAGCACATTCGTTTTCCTCCATCTAATCCTGTGTGAAGGAGTGTCCAAAGCGTGGTCTGCCAGTCCCGACTTGCCATAGTAATAGTAGCGAATGTATCTTTCATGTTCTTCCAGGCGGATGTTCACTGATCTTCCTGTTTGCCCATAATAGGCCAAGTCACAGTCACACAGAACTTCATACACTCCTGGGTGTGCTAAAGGATGAAGTTTATCCTTAGGCAAGCGGATCAGAGTTGCCAGCTTGACATGAGGTTTGAAAGTGGTGTGAAGGCCATGTTTCAAAAATACTTTGGCTATCTTTTCCGATGTACCTCTGATATACGGAATAGAAACGGTCATGTTATATTCTTGTGTATTAGGGGAGGGCAGAGTAATGGGCCTATGTAGTATTTTATCTATTTTGTAGGGATTGTAGCCGTTGGCTAAGAATGTATGGCGCAGGTACTGGAGTTCAGTGGTCAGAGCTGTATCGTTACAACAAATGGCTCTGGCTCTGTGTGCAAGTGTTTTTAAAATGCCGTACTGTTGGACTGGATGATGATGTGATTGTTTATGTAGGTATCTTCCTGTGTGTGTAGGCTTTCTGTAAATAGAAAAAGATAATGATCCATCTGAAAGGCAGGTGACTAATGTGTCAAGAAATGGTAAACAGTTATTTGATTCTTTTTCTACTGTGAAGTGAATTTTGAGGTGTTGGCTGTTTAGGTAGGTGACAAAAGCATCCAAAGTGTCTTGTCCATGGGGCCAGATGGCAAACACATCATCCACAAATCGTAACCACACTGGTGGCTTGTATGTAAATGTGGTAAGTACTTGTTTTCAAAGTGTTCCATGTAAAAATTTGCTAACGGGGGAGATAGGGGAGAACCCATACCAGTACCATTAATCTGTTTGTAGAATTTCCCTCCCCCATGTAAAGTAACCTGCATTCATGGTAAATTGAAATAATTCAAAAATATCTGGGGGAAATTTAGACTTGATTAAATCAAGAGTGTCTATAAGTGGTACATTGGTAAATAAGGAGGTGACATCGAAACTAACCATTATGTCTGAATCTTTTAGGATTAGATTTTTAACCAGTGTTTTGAAATGGATTGAATTTTTTACACAAGTAGAGGAGTTGCCAGTAAGGGGGGGGGGGGGGGAAGCGCCTTGGCTAAATGCCAGGCCAGTTTATATGTGGGACTATCTATGCTATCAACTATGGGGCGTAGGGGAATAATAGTTTTATGGATCTTTGGTAATCCATAAATACGGGGTTGTTTAACATGAATTGGTTTTATTTTCCTGATGATTTCTTTGGGCCATGATGTCACTTTTCTCAGTAATTTTCGGACTTTTTTCTTTTGAGACGTCGTAGGGTCCCGATGTATAATTTGATATGTGGAACTGTCATATATGAGATCTTGCATTTTTCTGTTATACTTTTCTTTATTCATGATAACTGTTGCATTTCCTTTATCAGCTTTTGTAATAATAATATTTTTATTATTATATAACTTTTTTAGGGCAGTTATTTGCTTACGTGGCATATTGTTTTTTTGGAGGCTTAGCCTTGTTTATAATACTTGCTATATCTAGTCGCACGTTATTGGCCATTGCTGGCGGAAGAGCGTGGATACCCTTGCTACGGGGTTTCCGATTGTGAGTCTTTTTAATATCAAAAATTTATATCCAATGGTATTTTATCACAGGCTCTTCGCTTTTCTTTTGTTTAAAACTGCAAGAGATTTTTTTAATATTTTTTTTAGGATCCGCATTACTATAATATCCAGTAACCACTGTAGATATGCTAAAAATATAATATGAAGGATATCCTATACGAAATAATTCAAAATTTATGTCATTTTGAAGATTTTTTACTGCATCTACCTCCCTTCTCCTCTCCTGGAACTCAATTACATAACTACTTTAAATTTCTACTGGTTTGAAAACTTTCAGACAGAATTCGAAATCTCTTACTTCAATTTACCGTTTTGACAAAAAAAAAATAAAATAAAATAAAGCAATAATATTGTGCCGTCGAAGCTTCTAATTCTGTACTATTTTTTTGCAATCTGAAATCAGTTGTTCAGTGGTCTACTGAAACTTCAGTAGTGTTATTTTTGCTATTTATTTATTTATTTTAACTGCTATTGAGAAAGACAAGAGAGAAAGCTTCCCCAGAAATCACACTAAATTGTCTCGCTGTAGTGCAGAATACATCAAGAATGTCTTGTTTCATTTTCCATCGTCGATTACAGACATCCTAACTGATATATCTTTTGCAGGCTGATACTACAGTTATATCAAAATGATTTCTTAATTTATAGTGATCAGTTTCATTTTCATTATCGAAAAATTATAAATAATTTGATATAATTATCTTGAAAAAAAAAAGATTTGAATTATTTTAAAGAAAAGGCGCATATGTATATCATAATCATTTATGTTTTTTTTTTTTTGGGGGGGGGGGTTATAGACCTATTCCTTTCTGCTCGAGTAACAGTCCATAAGCTAACGAAAATTATTGAGAAAGTGAGAAACGAACAAGTCCAGTAGACGAACTCAAAAGTCCCTAACAATACACACAGAAATTTATTTTATTTTATTTTATTTTATTATTATATTTTTCACCTTTCTCATTGCTTTACAGATGTCCAAAACATTTTATTCTGATGTTGCTTTTGTTGGATGAAACTGTTTATTAAACATTAATTTCCCCAATATTACATAATTTAATGATTTATACTTATCAGGAAATAATTTAATTAATAAAATATACAAAATTTGCTAATTTATAATAATCACAATTTAATTTCGGTATCGGAATATTAAAAGTGTGTGTGGTGATAATTTTGGGAGGGGGAGTTAGCCATTAAAGGCGAATTAATTCTGTTATGAAAATTTTGGAAATAAAATTTCATTTTGACGCATGCACCTACACGTTTCGAAAGATGAACTGTAGGGAAAATATCGCTACTTCAAAACTGCCGCATAATATCGAAATTAGCTGTACATGAAGTCAACTGTACATAACAGTTGACTACATAACTGCCGTTTATTTCGATTTGTAGCGAGTGATTAGGGGAAGCCAAGACAGTTGAAATGCAATAACCTACAGATTACGTTATAAAAATTATGCATTACATGATATGATTCAAGATTTACGTATGATTGTCTCTAAAGCAAAATTTAAAAGTGCGAACATTCATGCAGTCTGTGAACTAACCTTCGAACTAAGATTATGAATAAAAAAGAAAATTTAATTTGGAACAGATGGAGGCTGTGTTCATTTTTAGATTCGGATTTTCATGAATTTATAAAATAATCGTTTGTCAAAAATAATTATCTTCAATCAAGTTCTGGGAGAATTTTAAGATGTATTGACGATTTAAATAATTAGCAAAAAAAATGGTGACATTAATCTTCCAAAGTGATACAATATGAAGTGAAAAAAGTATGAAAGGATTTCTTATTTTGCTGGCATTAAAAACTATAATTATGTGATAAAAACAAGCAGCAAAAATGAATATAACTCAGGTATTTAGTCTGATATAACTTAGATTCCGGTTACCGAGTAAACGGCAAGCAACTGCGTTTCTTGCTGTAGGCAACTGAACGTAGCTACTACGAACGCCAAGTAATCTAGTTAAGTGTTCTTTTCAGCGTGAAGGATTATTGCCCCTTCTAATGGACACAACAGTCAAACTGCACTTCTCATCCATGTTCTTTCAACAGGTGGACAGAATATTATCCAGGTTTGCTGGACGTGTATATACGTTCAGCAAAGAAATGATACACTTACATACATGAATTTTATTTAATACAGGAGTTCCTGTTAGTTTTATATTCTAAGGAAAAACAACGTATTTCAAATGGAAGCGGGAGGGCCCCACAAAATTTTCAGCGGCCTCTAGTTTTTATATTATTTTATTTTGCAACTATAACTATGCTGTTTTTTTATTGTTCTTTGTGAGGAGTAAGGTTTAAAATGTGCCTCCCCCCAGCTTGCGTTTCATGCGCCTAATGGTAAATGCGGCCCTGGTTTGTACTTATTTTGAATGACATTGGGATTTTATTTATTTTAAGTAGAACGTCTTTGCTTGCTTGAGAGCAATTTATTTAAATATTTTTAATATCTCAAATTTGTATGATCTGGAAAAAAAAAATTAAGCTGGTTTCATACAAAAATATCAACTAAAAAAGCGTTATATTTTCTTTGACTTCCTAACTAGCAAAATTTTAATTCAAATAAGACAAATTCTTCTCAAATAAAGAATTTTGTAGAAAATTTTCAGTTTCTTGAGATCAACTTAGCCAACTAAAACTATCAAATAAAGCTTTCTCTTTCATGAATAAAATAAAATTCTCTCAGCATCCGTAGCATAGGCACCGGTAGGGTAGTGTGCTGATAACATCGGGGCAGCGTCGGCATTGAAACGACGGCGTGCATAAAATAAGAATATTCATTCTTATTTTATAAAGTTTCTTTTTGTCTTTTGTTAGTATCACTTAACTGGTCGACCCAACAAGATGGAGCCCCAGGCTAGAGCCCTGTCAGCCCTTCGCTTGTGGAGGCCCATGCACGAAACAAATGCACTGCGATCTAACGTTGATATGCGTTTGTGCTTGTCATTGCATGCACGTTGCATCATTTCGACACTGTCCAAACAGCAGTGTCTTTTATGCAAGTTATTTCTGTGAGATATGAAACGTTTATTATTGGTGTGTGCACGTGGTGAGCTATTTTTTGTCAATCTTATTTTGTTTTGTTAAAATAACATATATTATTTATTTATTATAGATACAACGCTGAATTACGACGAGTGTCACTGTTGAAAATATGAAAAGAATTATATTTTTTCAATTATCGTTACACGAAACAAAAGCACTGCGATCTAACGCCGATATTCGGTGGCGCTTGTCATTGCTATGATACGAAACTTTTATTATTGGTGTTTGTTCGTGGTGAGGATGAAATATTTTTAATAAAGCAATTTTTAATATGTAAATTTATTTATTAATAAATTCGTTACTGATTAGGAATTTTTTTTTTTTTTTTTTTTTTTTTTTTTTTGTATATGCACACCCTCACTTAAAAATTTTCACTGGCCGCCACCGGTACAGCCATACACTTAACTTCTGATATGTTTTTTTTTTTTTTTTTTTTTTTTTTAAATGAACTTTACTAACATTAGCAATATTTTACTCTACTGCATTATAAAATCACACCAGGTTCTCTGCTAAAGAGCTAGAATTATATTTTATCTTCATTTATCTTAATTTTATTTGTTTATGTGAGGAAGATGCAGTTGTTTTTAAATAATTTATGTTAGGCTAAACAGAGATGTTTATGAATGTCCAGGCAAGAGATGAATTTCATTGCCCTATGTGCAACCAGTCCCGTGCTTATTAGTCTTGAAGTGGTGTGTAAAAATGTTTCAAAGCTGGTTTATATAGTGGAGAGTTGCACCCTTAGGTTGCAACCCTCCACTATATAAACCAGCGTACATTGTAAAATTAAACATGAAAAAATATTGTTTATTATTGATAAAATTCCCTTAATGCATAGCAGTATACATGTCCACAAGGAGATGCGCTTTTGCATTATGGGAGATACTGAGACAAGGAATGATGACAGCTTAGTCCACTTTACCACCAGTTGCCTCAGTCCTGAAGATACTTCAGGTGCAAACTTTGTTTTCTTACACTAAACTTATCCTATTTCTTTTGAGCGGGAGGAAGGAGAGGGGAAACTACAATTTCGTATGAAATTAAAATATTTCACACATAGATTGAGATTGTGTTTCATTCATCACGCAATATTTTCAATTGGTCAAAAACTTAAAAAAATCGCCTTGAATTTTTCGTATATTTTCTTCCTCGAGGGCTTCGCTTATAATAGTTTCTAACGTAATCAAATATAAGTTACTCTATGAATGTCACAGTAGGGTTTACGATTAGTGTTAACCATTTTGTGATTTTTTGGATAAAATCCAATTCTCAGTAGAGAATTGGATTGTTGTCAATAATTGCCTTGCTTTACTTAGAAATATCAATTTTTTTAATAAATAAGCATTACTCAAAGAACTAGGCGGAGTTGAGGGTTAATCTTGTGGCAATCCGACAACTGCGTCAAAAGTTAAGGGCATTTGTTTGGAGGAACTCATTTGTTTTTGATAATCCGCTTTGTAATTTCGTTTGGTCCAATTTCTCACGGACATTTCGACTCAAATAAAACCTGGAAGAAAATCGATTATCGCTTATCCAAATTATCTGATGTAAACCGACATTGTGATGAGATGTGCAAGGTTCATGCGGATTCCCAATGACGTATTTCAAAAAAATTCATCCTATCTTGAATGGAAAATATCGAATCTAGTAAATTATGCGCTCTGCGAAATGTACTTAAACCGGCTCCAGAATTCATTTGTGATAATATTTTCACTACACAAATGCTATTACAAAGAGACCTTTTTTTTTCATCATTAAAAGCATGCAATTTTCTTAATGGTTTTTATGGTTACGTCACAACACACTCAATTGTCGATTGAGTCCTAAAATTCCATCAAATTCATGCATTTCAAGCAATTCCATTATGAATTTTACATAATTATTTTAAAATCTTAATGTGTTTATCGCAATTTTCTATATAAAAAGTTTTAAACCCACAAAAAAAAAGCTTAATCCGTATGATTTTTTTCTGTTGACTGCGCCCTCTTTCGACTGAGGAATCTCGCAACCAACAATTTTGATTAAGAATAACGCTTTGAGAATTCTTCTGGTTGAAAAGAGGTTGCCTAGAAAAGTTAGAAGCGTTTTGCGTCTATAAAACTAGATACAACTCGCTGCATACTACTATCAACAGTAAATATTCCTCATTTTACCAACTCAACAACTGGTTCGATCACAAGTAGCTTCTGCCTTGTATACACTTTCCAGTATTTCACACTTACTTACTCTTACTTCCATGATGCAGATACCAGCTGTTGCACTGAAGATGATTCAACCCCAATTTATCCTAAAAAGTTCTATAAGGTACACATCAGAGCTCTCCTAGGACATCGCTCTCTGAAACCTCACTGTCCAAAGCACTTTATAAGCAAGTTCGCTTTACGGATGGATCTGATGTTATGTTGATACCAGCATGGCTTCCTCAATTGTACTATAACTTCAGAAGTGCTCAGGATACCAAAATAGTCCTTTGAGGGCAATTGCGTTGGTCTACGCTATATCAGTACAAGTGCATGCTAAGGAAAGCAACCCCGAATTCTGACAATCACATCACTTGAATATATTATGATAAATAACGTTTCTCGGAAATATGCCACCAATAGATAGTCATATCAAGGAAGTGTTTAGTATGATTCCTTCGTCACTGATCGGCGATGAGAAGCAAATATGGTCAACAAATTGGTGGACCTTGGAAGAGACGACCACTGAATCGATGGCATAGTGCGTGTACTAAAGAGGAGAGACTCAATGACCACCATGGTCACCAAATGAATATCTTCCCACTTGGACTATCAACAGCTATTATCACTCGTTGTTCGCAGATAACAAGTAAACGAACTCCCACTATATTCTAGAATGATGGGAAATTCAGAGCACATTAAGTCAATTACAGTTGAATGTTTACATCAACGAATGTTTACATCAATCTTTATTCGAAATCAGTATTCGAAAGTAGCAAAATATATGGTGATTTTGATGTAAAAATATATTAGGCAACTCCAAAGAAAAAAGTGTGGGTCATAAGTGTCAGCTTCAAAAAATAACGAAACAAGCAACTAAAGTAATGCATTCAATTAACTGTAAAATAATTCTGAAGCTTTTTATTTATGACTTACCATAAATTATTGTGTCAGGTTCGTGATTTTAACAATACGCTGGATTATTACAATATTTAGATATTAAAATTCTTAACCATTAAACTGAACAGAGGTCGGGCATTTTTTCCCCCTTCCACATTACATCTCAAACGCGAGAGTTGGTATTATAACATCTAAGAGAAGAAAGTTTGTCTACAGAAATTTCTGACAAAAATGCAAAAATGGCTGCTGCGTAGCCAGCGATTAGTAACCACAAAGAACCTTCAATATCCCGGAGAGTGAGTGCTCTTGCCATTTGATCTTCACTTGATGGAGCCACGTGTCGATGTTTCAGGAAAATTTTGAACATGGCGTCCCGTTCAAACTTCCCTGGAATACCAGCGGCCATGACTCTTCCAACTCTGTAAATGACAGAAGAAACTACGTGCATTTGACTTAATAATTTAATAAAATGAACAAAGAAAAAAAAAAGAGAAAGATAATCTTAAAACCTATATATAGGAATGTGCAGGAAAGACGTGCCTATTAGTGCCACCTAGTGTAATTCATGTAAACTAAATTGATTCGCGAAAAGTGTTCACATGTTAAGATTTGATTTACTTCCATAGAACATCATCAGAAGAAAAAATGTTATTGAAAAACAACTCACATCTTATCAAATGCTTTCTTCAATGGTGAACCCTTCTGGAAAGCAATTCCGATCATCTCAGTGAAAAATTCGTCTTTCGACACCAGGAACTTGTAACGACCAGACCGCGTCAGTAATAGCTGGCAGTAAATATTACTGGATATGAAGGCATAGTTTGTATTCAAGATGCGGTCCAGTATTTGCGTTTCAACATTGGGGACATTTTTTGGGTCTTTCAGCATCGATTGTCCTAACGTGTGTAACAGACCGCTTTTCGCCTCCTAAAACATCAAAAATATTATTTCGTTTTCACTGGTTTTCAATCGGGTGTATTAAACACGAAGTACGTAAAAGGTAAACCAAACCTACCGAGAGTAGCGTGTACAGGTATCCTGCTTTCGCTGTTCCACATGCATACCGTTCCTCAGAAACTGCTTCGTAAAGTCTGAGAACTGTATCCACTGCAGGATCTCTTTCGGGAATGAGTATATGGGACAAAATAGCCCCGCTGTAACTGAAGGTGAAAATGAGGGCGGAAATTCTCCAAGCAGCACACAGAATCTTCAGTGAACCAGAACTCCACAAAGATTCTCTTCCTCCTGAAAAATGATCAAATATGAATGGAGAGTTTGGATTTATCAGAATATTTAATTCCACATCTGTTGAGATGATTCCCACCTTCATCCCTAAAACTCAGGTTTGGTTTAGAAGCAAGCAATTAGGATACAAGTCATCTAATGAATTTATGTCGGCTGTGTTACTTAATCTTTTTTGTATACTCAAATATTTTTAACTGAATATAATCAATCTCGCATGCGTTTAGAAAATCAGCTAACTTCTATCTATCGAAGGTAAAAATCTATTTTTGGACTGAATGAAAGAATCGAACTATTCGTAATTTTCAAGCACCTTTTCAAAAATAGCTACATTTGGGAAAATGTCAGAATATCAAAAATAGCTTACGATGACAGCGGCCTCTGCAGCTCAGTCGACGATGTTGAAGATGCACTTTGATTGGAAATACCTGGGCTCGAATCTTGTCTAGGAGACAAAAAACCTTAATGGGAGTTTTCCTCTGATGGTGAATTCCATGTTCTCATAAGCATGGTGGAAGATTTCCTCCCAGGAACCACCTCGGGTTTGGGATTTTCACCCAGAAAATAGGCAAACAGATTGGAATCCCCCATGTCGGCCTGGTTGGCTGAGTGGTTTAGCTTATCCGCTCTCCATCCAAAAGGCTGCGGGTTCGAATCCTGCCATGGTCTTGGATGTTTGTGATTGTCTGCGAAAATACTGGCAGAGGTGGTGGGCGGTAGATAGCGTTGGTGTAGTTGCGATTAGAATGACCCATAGAGTTGTAGAGTAGGTGCGCTCCCTAGATGAGTCTTTAAACTCCCTGGGGGCGTCATATAATAATAATAATAATAATAATAATAATAATAATAATGTCTTATTGATGTTTGTACATGTTTTCAGGTAGCCCGTTAAATCTCGTTGTCATATGTGAGATCCCCGTCTCGCTTTTTGGAGTCCTCGAATGCCGTGAAAAGTTCCATATTTGATCTCAATAAAATTCTTTCCGGATTATCTAACAAATAAACAAATAAAATATGAAAATAACAAATATATTCTTAGTGTGTTCGTGGTACTAATGCGTCCCATATTTAATATTTTGGTTTATGTGGTTTATGTAAGTTACATGTAATCTACTCTATAATATAAAATGATAAGCCTTTTTGTGTCACGTTTTTTGAAACGTTTTGAAACTCAGGAGCTGCCCTGAGTGTCGAGTCTTCAGAATTCAAGGAGAACCAGCCTACCAGTCTGGAACTCGGGGGGGGGGACGCCGTAGGCGTTAGGGGGAGCGGAACTCCCCTAGTAAATAAATAAATGAATAAAACACAACAGAAGAATACTCAAATTAACACAACATACTGACCTCGTGGCTTAAGTTCTTTCGGAACTAATTGCAAACTTCCACAACAACTCTGAAAGCTAAGCCATGTGTCAGAAATATGAGGGGATATTGGATAAGGCACACGTAAGGCAGAAACACCTGCGAGTATCAACTATTGGAGACCGATTCAATCTAATCCTGATGTCACAATCCTTACTTTTTTTTAAAAATAGGTTCATGCCAGTTATTGCTAAACCAATAGCTGCCAGCATTTTACTACATCCAACGGAACAAAATTCCCGTCACTCTTTCTATGCAAAGGATCTCTGAGGTCTTCCTCATCATTCTCCGGTATCACATTAGTTATACCCATCACAGACACCTCGACTATTAACTTGTCTGTATTTTTTTATTTTTATTTCTATTTTTGATCCCTTAACTGGTACCTGGAGGGGGGGGGACCTCCTATAACCAGTGCACTGCTGTGGGTACCGCTGGACTTTTTGTCCGTTGGCTTCTTGCCTCGTTTTACGGCCACTCTGCAGGGGATCGAATGTAGATTTCTATAGACAGTGTGTTCTAAATGGCTGGTTTGTCTGTTCTGAGGAACGAAAAAAACCGAGTTTCCAGGAGAAAAAACCTCCCCCTCCGTTTGAGACTGGATACCTCACCTTCACTTGAAAAGCCCTGATAAAGGTTCTTGCGTTTCTAGACAGGATTTGAACGCAGGGCTTTCCAACGAAAGGGCTTCAAGGCTTCGTCTATACCGACTGAGCTACGGATGACTTTTCTGTATTGCCTGTCTGTAAGGATTTTTGTCACGAAGACTTGTGAATTCTCTTTAAACTGTGTACTGGTGGCGACGAGGCGCGGCAGTCGTAACAACGGAAGCAGACGACGCTTAGGACTTCTTTTAGCGAAGTTTCCGCCGAGTGGTATCCATTTTTTTTTTTAAATGTGTCCGAAGTGAGAGAACAAGTACAATATTAGTGTTTGAAAGCAATTATAATTTTCTAGTTTGATCATATACTACAGTATAATGGGTCATCGGCGTTGCAAAAAAGAGCTATGAGTTAATTTCAGCGAGCATTCATTCTGCGTAATGATCAAGACTTTCACCAGATTTACCATTCATCACGAGTCCGAGTTTTACACTGTCCGTTCTCCAAGATGCACAAGAAATGATCTCAAATATTTGATATTTTGAACATAAAGAGTAACCATCTTGGTTTAGCGATTCCCAATAGAATTTACAAATGAGAATTCTTTCTGTCGGATCGCCTTAAAATGCTCACTGAAACATTTCTGTATTAACCCCATTTCATCTTCCATTTTCTGTTAGGTTCAATGGCCTGTTATGATCAAGCAACTTGGTTTTCTTGGGAACCACATACTCGTACTGCTCATGGTAGGGCGGTTAATCCTATCTGCATGGTCCATTATGACTGTTTACTTGAACGTGATCTACTAGCCAGCTTGCCTATTTCGTGGGGTGAAAAACCGACAGAGGCTCTCTGTATTATACACTGCTTAGAAAGAAGTAAACGGTCACCATAGTGTGATGAAAAAACGCCCATTTCACCTAACTTATGGAGCATAAATCCTACAAGGATACAATACCGATCAATGGGAATTTTGGACCATTCTAACTGTAGACAGGTAATAAAGTTCTGGACAGTTGTTTGGCGCATGTCCCTTGAACTCACACAACGCTCCTCTTCATCCCGGAGATATAGGGTTACGATCAGGGCTCTGTGGGTGTCAGTCAAGTGTGGTGACGTTCGTGTCCAAGAAACATGCAATTACAGCAGCAGTCTCATGACACGATGTATTGTGTTGCTGAAAGAGACCAATGTCAGTTCCGCACAAACGACACAAAGTATTGCATTATGCATTATGTTCAGATACCTCTTGGAGTTCAATGTTCGTGGAACCACAAACAGAGGTCCGAGGCCAATCCAGAAAAACAGGACCATACCATCACACCGCCACCTCCGAATTTCAGAGTTGGGATTACTACTCTGGTGAGGGACTTTTCGCGATCCGCACCCGTTTGTCTGTTCGGTAGAGAGAAAGCAGAGTGTTTCGTAGCTCGAAAACAGTTTCCCAAGCTTCCATATCCCACTGTACACGTTCTTTGCACCACTCAAAATGACACTGCATGATGGTTCTGGTAATGTGAGGCTTGCGTATTACGGAACCATGGAAACTCATCTTGTGAGCCTCGGTTCTGAATGTTATAAGTAGTGTTGAAATAAATATAAGCAGGTATATAGAAGTAAATACATAATATCAATATAAAGAAATATATAAGTAATTTTGGCATAATCTCCTACCTTGGCCAACTAAACATCCAAACATATACCACGTGATTATGGTGACGGACATTACTTCGTATTTGAAGATACGATGAACTAAAGTACTAGCGACGTAAATTGTGATCACTCCAACTACCGTTGAAATGACAAGCGAAAACCACACCTGTCGAGGAGACATTGAGATTACCAACCAGTCGATTCATTGGAAATAATATTTTAAAGAAATACTTCTAAATCAATAGAAAAATATATAAAAACATAACGATGGTTGAGTCAACAGTTCATTTTGGAATGAAGAGATGGGAAAATTTTGAAAGTAAGAATAACATTAAGTTGATATTTCCTTGACATAAATTTCTTTCATTTGTGAAGCATTCTTGTACATCGTTTAGCAACCACAGTCGAGAATGATTCAAGAACTGAAAAGTCCGATTTATCTTTTCATGTATAATGTCATTGGAGAAACCTATTATAGTTTCTACTTTTAAAAAAAGATTCAACGTTTTTTAAAAGTAGAAACGCATTACAAATGCCACTCACTTCACACCTTCCATCATGTCATTCACAATTTTTTCAACTGGTTACTCCAGAAACACTTCAAGTAATATTCGTGTTAAATTGTGAATGAAACTATGTTGTGTAATTTATTTATTTTTATTCACATTTGACATTGCATATTATGTATTAATCATAATTTGTATAAAGATTATTTATTGTTCCTTAATTAAGGATTACTATTTAAATATTTATTCTAAACTTAACCTACTATTAATTTATTAAATAATAATATGTGTAGAAATTTATGATAACTAAATATATATGTAAAGTAACGAAAAGTGTATTATAAATAATTGTATACGTAATGAAAGAGTTGATTAAGTAGCTCAAATATTCTGTTTATTCTTATTTGTGAAAATGTAACGTTATGTAATCACTTATGTAAGAGTAGAGCGTTGTGTTACATTAGCGAAATGTTTACGTTCATGCGTTGTCATGGAGACGCATGAAATAAACAAGCACGAGTCGAATACAGCGTGACCTTCGGACTGAAAGGGTTGGAAAAGAAATAATGGAAGATTTTTAATTAGAGAGAAGAGAGGAAGTTTTTGCGGAGCGGAAAGGAAGGTAGGATACAAGCAAAAGAAGTGGAAGAAAATTATAAGTTCTCTAGGGCAGAAATTCATGAGAATAGTGTTTAGAAGTGAGCCAAAACATAGTGAATCATATACTTAGCTGCAAGTGAAATCAGCTGTGGTTATAGAGGAAAATTGATGTCGTAATCGGATAAATAAAGAACTGGACATTCAATGGGAAATTCTGATTAGTTCCAGTTAATCTTGGATTACGTCTAAATGATTCTGTGTTGCCCTGAGAAGAATATAATGAATTTATCTAGTTGCAGAAAAGTAAACAAGGAAGGATATCAGTACCATATTGCTGTTGTTTAGAGTAGTGAAACGCGATTAACAATAGTTCAGTTAAAGCGTTGGAGAATTTTATTTAATGTGTTCCGCTAGCTCAAATGAGTTAATCCATAAGTGTGCTCGCAATAAATTGATGTATTGAAGATAGTATCTGGTAAGAGTAGTCATACATGTTTGTTTATTCTAACATTAACTATAACGTATCTTCGAAGTTCAAGGTCCGAAATAAGATTGCTTGGAATAATGTCTACCTTGATTAGTGCCTGCTGTGAATTTAAACATTAAGTACAACTGACAGATGTGTGCAGACTGATCAAATGAGAAGTTTTGTTGTATTAACTTGAGTTAAGAAAACTTGTAATTTTGAAGCTGTGAATTGCATGTTAAAGTTTAGAACATTGAATTGGAATGAGTGACTTAGCAAGATGTATTAAGTTATTTGTATTGTTTCATTTAAAAGTAGAATTCTTGTATTTGTTATATATCATATATTAAATGTTTTATTTTGTTTTATTTATTTATTTTATTTTATTTTATTTTATTTATTTTATTTTCACACGAAAATAGAACTCACTTCACACCTTCCATCATGTCATTCACAATTTTTTCAACTGGTTACTCCAGAAACACTTCAAGTAATATTCGTAACTGATTGTTCTTTAGCAGGGAAAAATAAATAAAAGGCCTGTGACTAGTGGGGTGCCGCAGAATTCTGTTCTTGGACCACTGCTGTTTAATTTGTTCATTAACGATATAGGGAAGGATCTAAGTGGAACAGTTCATTTGTTCGCTGATGATGCAAATTTGGGGAGGGCGATAGTGAATGCAGAAGATGTCAAAGTCTTGCAGGATGACTTAGATAGATTAGAGTTCTGGGCTAAGGAGAATGGATGTCAATTTAATGTGACAAAATGTAAGGTTATGCATTTTGGGGTGAAAAGATTAGCAGCAGTATACCACATTGGTGGAAGTGTACTCCAAGAGATTGATGAGGCCAGGGACTTGGGAGTGTTGGTGGATAGGGAGATGAAGTTTAGGGGGCACATTGCAAAAGTGGCTAAATCAGCTCATCAACTCACTTAGTTGTTGAAAAATACCTTGACAAGCAGAGACAAGCAAGTTATTGTACCTCTGTACCGAGCCTTGATAAGACCTCATCTTGACTACTGTGCTCAGATTTGGTCACCTAGGTTCCTTCTCGATGGGGAGGAGGTAGAGAGGATCCAGAGGCGAGTGACTAAGATGATAGCAGGTCTATGGAATGAACCATATGAGAACAGGTTGAAGATTTGTGGGTTGCAGAAACTGGTTGATAGACGGAAAAGGGGAGATATGATTGAGACATTCAAATTGCTAAAGGGATTCTATAGAATTAATTCAGAGGATATTTTTGAGATCAGGACTGGTGGTGGGAGAACTAGGGGACACCTATGGAAGAGGCTGGACAAGAGTGTGGTTAACAGTGGTGTTAGAGCTGGGTTCTTTACTTTTAGAGTGGTAAATGAGTGGAATAAGCTGCCAGAGTCTGTGTGGGTGCTATGACAGTGAACGAGTTCAAGACAAGGTATGATAGATACTGTGAGAATGTCGTATAGTTGTGTGGACATGACGTTTAGGGCCTCCCTCGATGAGTCTAAGGACTCCCTGGAGTAGCCTGAAAATAATAATAAGAAGAATAATTAATTTGAAATGCAATAATTTGAGTAGTGTGTTAAATTTACGACAAACATTCCAAAATGGAATTTTATTTTCTATTTCGAATTTTAATCACGGTTAAGAAATGAGTTTTTGAACTCTTCACATCTGGCAGGTTCAGTGTTCGTTATAGCTATGGAAAATAATAAACGTAATGTACTATGTTTCACCGCTGCAGAATTATGCAATGTACATGGATTAAAAGGTCATCTAATTTACGTGTTGTATGGCTCGAGACCAACTGATCAGTCTATTGATGCGTATCTCTGTATACTTTTAACAAATGTTTTAAAACTTTATTCTAACCTTTTGAATGATTATTTTGAACCATTAAGTATATCCAATAAACGTAAGCAATTAAAATATAATTATTTATTTAAAATTCAGTAGGATAAAATATATAATAATAATAATAATGAAGTAATCGTACAAATATTATGTGATACAATATTGATAAGAAGTAGAATTTTCATAGAAGAAGAGCTAATTTTCCGACGCGTAATACCAAGTTTTCTAGAACTTTTACACTACACCTACGATAGTGATTGGTCTATAATTTGCTACTGCAAGAAATGCATTGATTACCCTAATATCGGAATGGATTCTCCTTCTTGGCTTCTTTTGACATGCGCAGACGTGTCGAAAGGACTCGCATCTGTGGGCGTACAGTATATGCAAATATAAGACTTAAAGTATACAAGAATAAGATCAAAAACCTGAGAGAAGAAGAATGAAGAAGCTGAGACAACAGTCATCTAGTTACCAGTCGTTCTTTTGATGGTCCCTCTGTTATGGTACGAGAACAGCCAGAGGAGTACACAGCTAAGATATAAACTTAGTACAACTTAGTAATTGAATATTATTTAGATAAACTGTCATCAAACGTAAAATGCATTGCAGATACATTTAACTTACCATTTGTTCAAAAGGACGTAAATAGACGAAAGTTTTAGCTTTCAGTCCTGGTTTACGAACCATAAAACTAATTGCATCAAATTTGTATGGATAAGAGAAGTCTACTGCCTCGAGTCTAGTTTCGGTAATTGTGACGATTTCAAAGATAAGATCTGCTTTCTGTGGATTCAAAAAACATAAAGTTGAAAAAAGAATAGATCTCTCCTTGGGTGAAAAGTAAACTTTTTTTTTAATCCTATAAACTTGTAATTGTTATTTTGGTTTATTTTTATTTTCATTACTTGACAGCTCCTACTAGTAAAAGGCCTCATCGCAGGAGGGCGTTCTACAATTAATTCTCGTAGTACACATAAATACTACCACCGCCATCTACTGGCCATCACCACAAACAACAGTATTGTTATGTTTGAAAGAAATTTATTATTTTAGGATAATTTGACACACACACAAACTAATTAGTATGTAGAATTAGAATATTGTCAATGGATTAAAATATGAAATGAAAAGGGAAATATTGACAGAAAATTTTAAAAGAAATCTGAATTATTGAAGTTCTTTTAAAAGTCCTGTCATTGGAATATATTTGAACATTTTTTTGAAGTGTTTATATCAATGATTATAACCATACATAAGATTCTTGCATGGTATTATTGCCAATGGCGGCCGGTGAAAATTTTAAGTGGTGGTGCTGCATATACAAAATAAGAAAAATAATTCATTTTTTCCTGATCAGTAACCAATTTCTTAATAACTAAGTTACATATTAAAAAAATTGTTTTATTAAAAATATTATTTGAAAACAATAGTTTAAAAATTATATATTAAATTTAACATTAATAAAAGTTTCAATAATATTTTTGCGGTCGAGCATACGATTTATCTTTAGCGACACTGCTCCACGAACAGTATCGGATTGACTTGTTGCGTGCAGTGACAAGTGCAAAGGGATATCAGCGAGTCTAGCTGCAACTGACCGAACGTGAAAATTCCGACACTAATCTAAAGCGTTAATAGAACAATTCCAATGATTAACTATTCAATCAATGTCAAAACATAAACTGTAACCTTTGACATGTTGTATCGCATTTATATAATGTTGTAAGCATTGTTATTATTTATAAACACAAATAAAATTTAATTTTTTAATTTTTTCCTTAGGGGTGCTGCAGTGTCGCAGTGCTTATGTACAAGCCACCACCGATTACTGCTTAAAAACAATCCAGTATTATCTCACTGAATTAACCTTAAGTGGAGAGTGAGTGAAGTTTAAATTCCAAATGAGCAATAGCCGAAATATAGTGACACGTTTAGTGCACTGGATTTTGACTCTCATGACCTTTGTCCATTATTACACGAAGGTGAACGCAGATTATATCTCTCAAAGGTATTCCAATGTCTGTTTATAGCTATACATTTGACATGTCATTATATGCGTATACTCTTGGATAACCTGGAAATGAAGACATTTCTAATAATTTTAATACCGACTGTTTATTTTAAAATTCTAAAAGTTTTATTCCTGATAATGCTAATTTTTTTCGCAGAATAGTAGAGCAATTAAAGTGTGACAAAACACAAGAATAAATCCTATATAAAGCCTAAGAGTGCATACAAGAATTAATTATTAGAGATCATTACCTTTCGGACTAACAACCCTATCAATCCAGACCATGAACCGTTTCTGTATGGCGAGCCCCACTCACGTTCCTTTGGCATCACGATGCTATACCTAGTAAAAAGATTTAGAGTTTAAGAAAATCCTTACGAAAATGCAACCAGTTCATAATCCACGAAGAGTGCAGATATAATGCAACGTCATTTTATTTCTAACTAAATGATCGGCATCCGAATTCTGTTGACAGAAAAGCAGATTCGAGATCCAATTTGCCCAAATGGAGTTGAAACTAAGCTAAGCCTAAACTATGACAGCACGTCTAATTCCAGATATTAATATTAAAAGAATGTTTAAAAGATAAGATTTATTACTGATTTATTATAAATAAATAAAGATTTAGGCTTTTGTTAACCAGTGAAAATATGTAGCCAACACTTACTTAAATTTCAGCATTTCCGAAAATAGCCGAAAAAGATCGAACTCACGTCCTCCAATGGGGATAAGTTTTCCATCTTCGCTGGTCTTGACATGAAATAGACTCGGAATCTGTTAATAGAAATATCAGAGTAAAAAAAAAAAAAATACTTTATCGGCACGTGATGACACATGGATAGACTATTATCAGTCTATCGATGTGTAACGGATGAAAATAATCTGAAAATCCAGCAAACGACTGCAACCAATTTGTGTTCCTAAACACTAACTTGCATTATTTTGTTAATACATCGTTAACTAAGTCTGTTTATCTGATTACGGAGTTAAAAAAGGTCTTTTTTATCCCCCGGAAAGAGGAAATCTACTTACTTGTGCTAAAGACCAACACACATAAAACCTACTTAGGAAAGTTCTCCAAGTCGTTCACTACAATCCAACTTATAATAGTGTTTCTTTTGAGATCGGCACTGTCTAATCTCCACATAAACGATTTGACGGGAAATATTTGTTTGCTTATGATGCAAAATTATCGTAATAATTGATGTCGAAAATATTAGGACGATTTAAATAGGCTGAGTGTATAGCCAAAAGATAACAAATGACAGTTTGAATGCAGAAAAAGTGTAAACTTATTCATTTTGGAATGAAAGATTACATGCTGTATCACACATCGATGGAAGTAAAGATCTTGTGGGGCTGGTAGATAGAGAGTTGAAGTTAATATGCGGTGATTGGTTCGTGGAATTCTACCTATGAAAATGGATTCAGGATTTGTGGGTTACGAAAGTTAGTTGACAGACGGAACAGATGGGATGCCATAGAAATATTTAAGTTACTTAAAGGGTTTTGTAGGACTGATACTGGGAAAGAGTGCTTGAACACTTTGCTCACAGGAGGAAGAAGAAGAACAAGACTTAATTCCTGGAAATTGAGTAAGAGGATGGGTACCTATGAAGTGCCTGCTGAGTTTTGGATTGGAGAATGAGTGGAACGGGTTAACAGATTCAGCTGTCAGAATCCAGCGTCTTGGACTTGACACGGCTGCACAGTTACTAATATTACTAGTCACCGTAATAATTTTCATTGATGATAAGATCCAGTTTTGTTTTGTTTTGCCCTTTAATCGATAGCGAAGAAATATTTGACATCTAAGCTGCCTGCACTTGCATATGTGTGACACACAATGTTTGTTTGTAGTTGCTAAGCGCTTTTCATGTCTTACTTATTTCTTGCACCTGTGCCAGTAAAATGATCACGTGGTCATCTTTGTATCGACCACTAAGTAAATATTCGAAAACATTTTGACGATTTTTTTATACTTATTGTTTACGTGCTGATGTTCTGACGTAAGATTATTCAATCTCAAATGGCGTCTTGTGCTTCGTATCGTTAAGAGTAAATTGATTATTACTGAAGAGTATTACTATTAATACTATAATCACATATTGAAATTTATCTTAAATTATTTATATATTACTAACTAATGAAAGATAATAAAAAATCTTACATTTTATGTCAATGAAAAAAGAAAACTCTGCATAAATCTTTAAACTTTAAGAAAATGATAAATGAAAAGGGAAACGCACGGAAATTGCAGCAACTTTTAAAGATTTCCCCTTCAGACTAAGAATGTTGTCCTTTTTCGGAATGTGGAGTTCTTTATTTTCGAATTTCTTGATCTTCGAATGCCACTTATTCCGGTAGAGGGTTTTGTGCAATTTATTCTGAATCTGCAAGTGAAAAGAAAAGTTTGAGATTGTAAGAAATATCTGCTGTGGATTGGAAATTTTCGCAAATGATAAACAATGAATTACGTAGTATAATAGGAAAGGAAACCACATTTCAGTACACAACATACATAAATACATATTAGAACTGATGACCACTAGATGGAGGCACTTGTCCTCAACAAACTCCCATGAAAGTCTTACTTCATTAGTATTCTCAAACTCAGCAATCAGTGATGAGTGAATGTAGAGAGCAGCTACAATCAATCTTCAAACGTGAGTCAACATGATTTAAAGGAGGTACACCTACTGCGTTTTTGAATAATATGCTTTTGAAGATCTTAATTTAATTGAACCAAATCCAGAAAAAAAAGTAATGATCTCTTGTAAATTGCGGTCTTTTTGATGCCTCCTGGAAGAATATAATTGCGTTGAAGTAAATAATAATTGAATTAATAATAGAAAAAGGAAGGTAAAGGTTCACATACCAAATTTTTACCATTACAAACAAATGCTGTCAACACCCTGGAAAGACACACAACAACAACAAGAACAAAAATTCAAAATCATCATAATCGTAAAATTGTAACATTCTCTTCCAGCTAGCCCAGAAGCGTTAATTACAGAAGACATTACAAATCAATGACAAATGCAAATTCAGTGTTTGTTGAGTGCGTACCTTTAAAGTACCTAGATAATATTCTAGGTACTTAAAAGTACTTAATAGTAATATCGAACTATTTAGTTTAGTTATTCGATTATCGTTATAAATGATTTGAACAACTAGAGAAATTTGAAAATGAATATATGGTCGTCAAAAGATGCCCCATAGCAAAGGAAAATTGTCATGTTTTCATCAAAAAAGTACATTAAAATAACCATATAAGGGATCGACTACGTTTGTTATTGTGGGCGTATTACCGAGACAAAATTATATTCTGTGTATACAATTTTGTAGAAATTACAAATAACTGTATTTGAACGATTTAGAATCATTTTAAATATTGATTATTGAACTAATTTTGACAATCAACTAAGGTAAAACGAAAATAGGTTTCCTTTGGGTATTATTACTAAATATTACTAGCAAAAATTTGTATTTATTATTTAAACATGTTTGACGTAATAACATCTACGTGTATTATGTTAAAAGTCCAAAATTAAAATATAATAACACACACTACGATCATACTACCTGGAATATCTCGAAATCTACCAGTTTGTCTGCAGTGGTATTGGGACACACCACCGTGACGTCGTATACACAAAGGGACGAAAGCAGTTGGGATGACAACGCACTTGCGCAGGTGTTAACCGGAATAAACAGGAACCATCGAATGGACTCTGGTGCGCATGCTCTAAACTGCAATGATAAACGTTAAAAGTGTTTATTTAACTTAAACCATTTTGTCTTTTCACTTATATAATTGTTGCCACACAGGTATTTTTGAAAACTTCCCAAGGACTAAGAATTTATTTAAGTAGCCTAAAGTAAAGAAATCGAATTTAAATTATATTCCAGTCTATTAGTTATTTAAAATACCTAATAATTTAATGTGTTAAGAACGTTTTAACCACCTTCCACATAATGAACATTTTTATTAACTCTAATAGCGTCCTTTCAAAAGTTACAGACATCTATCATATCATTCCCCCCCATCCCTCCTCCTCCTTCTGTCTACCAATGTCTGCAGTCCGCATACTCTCAATCCGCCCTCATAAACAAAATTTTATAATTCCAAATCAAGTTTATAACTGTTCTTCAAAGCCTCTCCAAGGCTTCTTTATCCCTTTGGTGCTCACCAGACAAACGTGTGCTAGTAGTCCAGGTGCAGTATTTAGGCCTTTTAAACATGCAAAAATAATTTCTAACTTTACATGTCAATGTGCGTTTTCAACATCGCAATTATCGTACGAGTTGTATTATTATTATTATTATTATTATTATTATTATTATTATTATTATAACGGTGTCTCCATGGAGTCAAAAGACTCTTCGCGAGAGACTCTACATTGACACACTAACCATTATTCACACAATACCTATCATACTTCTCCTTAAATTCATTCACAGACGAAGCATTTACCACACTCTTACCCAATCTCCTGGGATGGCCCTTCGTTCTCTCCCTTCCTGAGCTGGTCTTAATAATGTCATCAGTATCAATCCTGTGAAATCCCTTTAATAATTTATATGCCTTTATCATATCTCTTCTCCTAGGCCTATCAGCTAGTTTTTGGAGCCCACAGATCTTCAATCTATCCTCGTAGAGAACATCCCACAGACTTGCAACAATCTTTATAACTCGCCTCTGAATCCTCTCCACCATTTATTCACCATCAAGAAATCCAGGTGACCAGATCTGTGCACAATAGTCCAAATGCGGTCTTATTCTTGCCCTATAAAGTGGAACAATAACTTCCTTATCCCTGCTTATTAGTGTGTTCTTCAACAACCATGTAATTTGATGTGATATTTTGCAATCTTTGCAATATGCCCTTTAAACCTAAGTTCTCTGTCCACAATAACTCCCAAGTCCCTTGCAGATCAGTTCCATTAATATTATAAACAGCATGTAATTTCATCCTCCCGAAGTGCATCACCTTACACTTAGCTACGTTAAACTGACAGCCATTTACCTTAGCCCATACGTCAGCCTATTCAAGTCATCCTGCAAGATATTTACATCATCTGAATTAACTATCGCGCTTCCAAATTGTGTATCGTTAGCAAACAAGTGTATATTTCCTTTCAAATTATTTTCAATCTCGTTAATGTACAAATTAAAGAATAGAGGACCAAGCACTGAGCTCTGAAGTACACCACTAGTCACCTCCCTTCTCCGAGACTCAGCCACTTCATAAACCACTCTTTCATATCTACCCACCAGCCCCCTCTAATCCAAATCACCAGCTTCCGAACCATACCCATTTGCTCTAATTTATACAACAGACTTCCGTGTGGAATCCTGTCAAATGCCTTTGCAAAGTTCAGCAGCATCACTGAGTAAGGATTTCCTTTAACCAACTCTACTGTTACTTTATTATAGAAAGTAACCATGCTACTGAGCCTACCCTTCACAAAACCATGTTTCCCCTTATAAAGTATCATATTGCTGTCCACCCAGTCCTGAATTCTAATTTTTACCAATTTCTCCAAAACCTTAACTACCACTACAGATATATTGATTGGTCTATAATTTGCAACCTGTCTTGGAGTCTCCCTTATGAAGTGGAATTATTTTCTCCTCTTTCCACTCTATTGGAACTTTACCAGAACTGAGGCTTAAATTAAACAGCCTGGTTAGAAGAGGTACTGATTCTCTTGCATTCCCTTAAAACATGGGCCGATATGCCATCTAACCCAATGGCAGTCTTAGCATTAAGGTTCTGTAATATACTAAGCACCTCTATTTCGTCTACCTTTCGTCTGCCGAATGACACATTCGGCACTGCAATATCACAACCAAGATGGTACACTTTTGCAAATTGATAAATAAGTTACTCAACTATTTGATTTGCTTCTGTAATTTCTCTACCATCAACACTTTTTAAAGCCATCCTTCTATGGTTATTCTTTCTTTAATACTAAGGAGTTCTTTCTAGGGAAAGAACTCCTTAGTATTTCGTTTGGACTCATCAGTTAGCTTCCTCTCATAATTAGCTTTGGCTTTCCTTCTCTTTGCCTGTACTGCTCATGGGAACACTGATCTTTTTCTTTATACTTGCGCCACAACCTTTTCTTTATCCACAACTCCTGCTTAATAATATTATTCATCCTACTTTTTTTCTCCTTCTGACCCTGGGAATATAATCTGATACAGTTTTCTTTAAATACTCCTTGACAATCTCCCACACACCATCCACATCTCTCCCCTTCAAATTCTCATGCCCTAGCACTGCTGAAATCTGACTTCTCAGCTAGTCATAATCACCAGCCTTGTAATTCCACATATATCCCTTCTTAACAGAATATTCAGCACATCCTACAATCTCCCAAGTCAAAATCACATGATCGCTTTCCATGATCTCTCCATTTTTCCATTTTCTCCCCAAGTGGAGAGAGAATGTAACTAAATTACTTATTGATATGTTCGCCGGTGTTATGACCAGTTCTAACACTCTCGAATCTCCCGTCCCTTCCATTACATGCTGTCTCAGGTAGTTATCTCTTAACAATTGTATAAACTTCATTTCCTTTGTTCCTTGAGACCATTCCTTCTCCCAATCTATGTCCCCAAAGTTAAAATCCCCCATAATAATTATTCGACCTTCACTCATCGTGCAAATTTGCTAATACATACTATCTACCTCTCCCTTATACCCCTTGGATTATAACAACAACCGATTACATATTTCGCACTGTTGATCTCTTTCTCACACAAATGAACCGCCCTCAGATGATATGAGGTGATAGAGATGTTAATAGTTGTACATATCAGTCTTTGCATTACATTTGTGCGATGGGATTATCTTACATCCCAAAATATATCTCATAAATTTATTTATTAATTGATTTTTGTGTGATGATACAGTAGCCAATTTTAGTCAAATGCAATGAGATATAGTACTCTTCCTGAGAAAGGTATTAAAGGTAATGTCAGCATAAAATGATTCTAAAATTCAACCATGTCATATCATTTCCTTAGAGTAAAAATTAAAATCATTTCAATCAGTTTGCAATTTCCAATAATAATAATAATAATAATAATAATAATAATAATAATAATAATAATAATAATAATAATAATAATAATAATAATAATAATAATAATCACTGTAACCGCAGTACTAAATAATTCTGAAATTCAACTACCGTAATTACAGTATTACATCTAGAAAGACAGCTTACGTCATTGAAAATATTTGCTTCTATCGAACAATCATAAAAATAGAAAACGTAGATATATCTGGAGGTAAGGTGAGGACCTCTAGTGATCACTTCGGACAAGTTCATGTCAGACGATCCAGAAGTAACAAAAATAGTTTTAATGTGCGCACTGTGAATCAATGATAGAATATTATGCTCGGAATCTGTAATAAATGAAAAAATACTAGTTAACTTTTTAGAAAATAATATATATATATATATATATATATATATTATTTTTTTTGGTATTAATATTTTATAATGAAATATTATTTAATGATAATTTTATGATCCAGCAGAAATGATATATTTAGGTAAAGCAAGCATGAAATTCTACGTTATTTTACATATAGAATAACTACGCGGATTCCATTGAAGCATTAAATGAATAATTTTTATTATTCGGTTTGACTAATAATAGTAAGTGGGAAACTGAAAAAAATCTTTTAAAGTTTCTTGCTATATTAGCATTATTCGTCACCAATACGATAGTTAAGCCTTGTTATTTGGTATGTTTAGATGCAGGCAAATTACTGTGATTATTTAATGTGTTTAATAATACGTAAATGCGAACTCATACTTAAAGATGTAAAAAAACATAATATGGAAAACGGAGCTTTAAACTAAAATGTTCACAGCCACAGTCCATAGAAAATAACACGATATTAAACAGAATTTCACTACATGTGATATGTTTAGGTGAGAATCACCATGCTATATACTGGAGGGCTGAAGTGTTCCATGTCCACATCGGGAATGATTTCTAGACGATTCTCGAACTGTTTGACTGGCCTCTATGCTTATATTAATGTCTTGCAGGTTCATAAACTTTCGTGGGTAGAATTCACATAAAAAAAAACTGTTTCACTGAAATGTCTAAAAACAGTATTTGTTGTTTTCGCATTAGCTCAAGGAAAATGTGAAATAAAAAACCAAAAGTATTTTCGATTTTATTCATTGCAATTAATTTTGTCCAGCTATTAAAACAAATTACATTTATTCAACTATATAGCGTATCCTACGTACCAATTTCAGAATCCTTCACTACGATAAGGTCAGGTTGATGTAAAATATCTCGCACTAAGCTCGAGAGAAAATAAACGAAGTTGGCTGTTCCCCAAACCTCCATAGGGAAGAAGCACATCTGCCAGTTCACGAACAGTATCTAAGATAAATTAGCGTCCAGCAGTCGTGTGAAGATTGCACGATTCCCAATAGATGCATAGAGTATCAACTGAATGGAGGAGACCAGCAGCTACTCACAGAGCATAACAATGTTAGTGGACACGAGTGGCAAGTTCGCGTGTAATGAAACTGCGTAACAAGCCTTTAAAGTCGTTGAAGATTAGGTTTTTTTTTTTTGGTAGCCCGGAGATCGTTATTTGAAACCGTACGCGAATATTAGAAAGGATATTTAAGAGACGACCACTCGATTTACAAATCGTCTGTCGATGTTTGATAACATTTTAATATCATATGTTTCGTGCGTACACAAGCACGCACGAAACATAACGATGTATGCTGCTGGAACGTTTTTCATCAAATGAGGTTTAATTCGCATTCCTTAAGTAAATGCATGCGATGTACTTTATCTAATGGAAAATCCTATGTAGCTCCTTCACCTGTATGTTGTCCTTTCATCACCAACAGGTTCTGATCTAATATACGAGATCGATTTCTGCTTCAAAAAATTAAGTGGTCATGTTTGGTACCCCCAATCCATGGCAACCAGCAACAAAATAGGATTACAACGAGATAACGAGCTTCCCTTCAACGCACATGTCGATTAAGTCAATCAAAAACAAATGGAGCAATGGGACAGCGTTACAGAACCATCTTTGCTGGCGAAGCACGAAATCTAAAGTGTTCCCATACAAGATCAGAGCAGTTCCAACGTATGGCTCTCCGCGTGGAGTCACACAGCGGATTCAAAAGTTAACAAACTGCACACAATCGAAATAAATGCTATACGAATGTCCACCCGAACCCACTAATCCGAAAAACCCCAGCCTATGGTGATCACGATCCTGCACAGCTGACCCATAGCGTGGTTAGCGTATCAGCTCTCCAGCCAAAAGGCTACGGGTTGGAATCCCGCCGTGGGCATGGATGCGTGTGATTTTCTGTGGAAATACTAGTGGTGGTGGCAGCGGATAGTAGATGGCGTGGGTATAGATGATGGAAGTTGCTGTTTGCTATAGTTGATGGATTGAGCGGTGGAGATGGAGAGTTGTAGAGTACCAGCCCTCCCTCAATAAACCTTTGGACTCCCTGGACGTGTCACATAATTTTTATTTTATTTTATTTTAATTTATTTTTTATTGATTTCTAAAATATTTACGCAATTACAATAATCATCTTTAGTGACATTTCAACTTGTAATTTTTACAAAATTCAGCACTAAGCGCTGCATATGTGATTCATTTTCTACATTGCATTTTAATTAACATTTTGACAATAAAACTTTTTTGCATCTCTATTTACCACACGTGTTTTTCTAATAATAACAATGAAGATTATACGGAACTTTTGAATAATGGATAATAATAATAATAATAATAATAATAATAATAATAATAATAATAATAATAATAATAATAATAATGTCTCAGATAAATTACATACATATGATTATTACAGATATTTTTTGCATGTTTACACATTATGTATAAAATAGCAATTTTTCTATTTTCATCGTACAAAGTATTTACATATTTACAATTAATCAATATTACACTTGATGCTTTGTACATTATACTGTACGCAGTTTAAAGCACATTATTCTTTTCAATAATTTTTCTTTGGAAACAAATTCATATATATATATATATATATATGTGTGTGTGTGTGTGTGTGTGTGTGTAGTGGGATTTAGGCTTTACTATTTATGTTGTTGTTACTATTTTATGCATGGGATGTAGGCACTGCATGCTTGTGATTTGTGATGAGTATATTAGTGTTAATGGTATATTAACTTTGTTGGTATATTTTCCAGAGTTCGTGTTTTAATGTTCTGTAGTTATCTACGTCTTTTAAATTTCTTGGTAGGTTGTTGAGTTGCGTGGGTATCTGATGTGATCTCACAAAAGAACCGTATGAGTTGTTGAAGGGTGTAGGGATGTAGAGAGTAGTTGTAGGTCAGGGGCGAATGCTGGTCTTGAAATTCACGCTTGCTCTTGTTATCGTGGTGGGATTGAAGTCTGATTAGCGGAATAATGAATTACTGACCATTTAAAACTATATACAGGTAACCCTCGTATAATGCGGTACTTATACAACGCGGTTTCGATATAACACAGTCTACAAACTGTGGTAACCCTTTATCTTTTCATATATTTTTCAACGCGCGAATTAGAAATCAAATTTTATCTTCGTTAAATTTGCATCTGCCCGTATCGCGCACGTAGTTATAAGCAACGAATTTATATTATACTAGAGGGGGGGGGGGGGGCTTTTCCCCCCGGCGCATATGGCTCCCAACCCCCGAGTTGCGGACTGGAAGGCCAGTTCTCCTTGAATTCTGATGACTCGAATTTTGAAGACTCGACACTCAGGTTAGCCCCTAAGTTTCAAAACGTTTCAAATAACTTGACAGAAAACGTGACACAAAAACGTTAAAAAAAATGGCTTATTTTCATTATATTATAGAGTAGATTTAATATAATATATTTATATTATTTTAAATACCCCTTAGCACGCATGTACGTCAATTGTATACCGTATAAAGTGTTTATTGTTGAAAATCGTTTTCGTTTTCTGCCAGGAAAGCGCATTAAAAATCATAAGTGCGTAATCATAAATCATAAAAATCATAAATCTCAAGCTGAGCACTTTATTTTTTGGTGAGTTACGTACAATATGTAATGCTTTTTTTTATGTAAAAATTTTATTTTTATAGTAATGGCCATTTAGATCGCTTTTGCGATATGGTTGAAAACGAAATTAGTGAATTAATTGATGGAGAAATAGATTTAAACGAGGAGGAGGAACTGGTACAATTAATAGATGACGTCGAACCAAATAGCGGGGGAAGTTCTGCCGAAGACTGATTGTGATGAATTCTTTAAAGGATTCAGTTTAAAGAAATTAGCAGAAGGATTGGACTTGGCAAGAAAGTTAGGAAGTTATTTTACGGATAACGATCTCTCAATGGAACGCTCCGGATTATTCACGAGACAATTGGATATTTGTTTAGCTCCGTATTATGAACTTAATAAAAATTGCAGCATAGTGGTAAGGAAGGTCTTATTACTGACTTCTTGATAACTAAACCAGCCGAAGTTGCAATGAGAATTATACAAATGATGTCCAAGAGATTTCAAGTGAGGACGACGTCCGCCCACTCGTAAATAAAGAACATCTACGAAATGTTCGTTTTGAAGACAGTGATGACGATTAAAATATGCACTTTATTTTGTTTTGCCTAAAACATTCATGCATTATGTGCAATGACTTTCACTACAATTTATAATTTTTTATAAGTTTATACTATGTATTTGTTTTATAGTTTATGTTTTCGTAACTTACATGAATTACCTGAATTAAATAAAAATATTTTTTGTTGGATATGTCATTGTTTATATAATCTTAAAAAAACGATTTCGGATCCTAACCCTACTTTTTTCTATGTGATCTCTCGGGCTTTAGCTAACCTATTTATGGCACCCTTTGAAAATAATGCTTTAAACAATTATCATAAAAAACCAAAAATATGGCTACCCTATGTAGACGATATATTCATCATATGGCCAGGAAGAACAGATGAACTCATTGCTTTCAAAGATTACCTAAATAATTTGCATAAAGATATAAAATTTACTTTAGAACAAGAAAAACTTAGGAAACTGCCTTTTCTAGACATTCTATTAGAAGTCAATGAAAAGGGTAATAAACTTTCTTTCTCAATATATAGAAAACCCACCAACACAGGAAGATTTCTTAATGCGGCCTCACACCACCACCCTTCGCAAAAAATAGGTCTAATAAAAACCCTAAGGGACAGAGCGTATAACATTTTCAGCACAGAAAAACAGAGAAATGAAGAATTAGAATATCTAACACAGATCTTTCAAAAGAATGGTTATGAAACCGAGACTATCAAAAGAATCCTCCACACAGCTCCTACAAGCATCTCTCAGAAACAAGATTTCAAAAACGCCATCTCGCTTCCATATATCAGGAATGTTACAGACAAGATGGCTAAATTACTTAACAAATATAACATCAAAGTAGCCTTTCTGCCGCTGGAAAACATTTCGAGATTTCTACATCCCCAAAACCTCCTTATCATCCTATAAAAAAACCAGGTGTTTACAAAATGTATTGTTCTTCCGGTATCTGCTACGTAGGACAAGCAGGAAGATCTTTGGAAATTCGCATGAACGAACACCAAAAGGATATGCTAAACAGAAGAGAACACAAATCAGGTCTAGCTTTCCATACCACTTCCATCGACCACAATGTACTCTGGCAGAAAACAAATATGTCGGAAATAGAAAAAAACTGTTACATAAGGAAATTTAAAGAAGTTGCAAACATGCTTAAAATACCAACACCATGCAATAAAAATGAATGATTAATTCTCCTCCAAGTTTGGTCAGCTTTAATAAAAAATATCCCTCAATCAGACCTCGGACATTATGAACGTGAACAACAGAACGTGGCACCATCCAGCATTGTTTAAACTCAGCACTGCTTTAAACCTGCATTCTGATTTTTAATTTTATGAATAGTCAGACGGCTAAAACTGTACAGCATGAACTATTACTGATAATTTCTCTTTTCTTTGTGTTTTCAACTTTAAGTTACCTTTTACCCCTGAAGATGAAAGTCAAGCGACTTATGAAACTTGTCGGGTCTTTTATTAATTTTGTGTTTTGTATAGCTTATTATAAAAAAAATGGTCCAATTACCGGAACTTTTAAACCACAGAAACCTCCTCTTACAACATTATTTGTTGTTGACTTTGTGTCGGTAGTTTTTCGTTGATCGTTGGTAGTTTGTCTTTTTTGAGTTGTGTGATGTTGTTTGGAAAAGCATGGTTGAATGAGTCTGCTAGTCCCTCTTGGTTTTTGTCTTGACCGAAACTTTTTGCAATAAAATCTTGTGCTGAGGTTTTCTTTTTTCGAGTTACTAATTCGTTGAGTGTAGCCCATGTTTGCTTCATGTTGTCGTTATGTTCCATGAATTTTTGGAAGTAGTAGCGTCTTTTTGCCCTACGAATTTTTGTTGTTAGTTGATTTCTTGTGTTTTTGTATAAGATTTGTAAATGTGTGACGTTTACTGGGTGATGTTTTAAGTTTTTTCCATAGATTTTCTTTTACAGTAATAGTATTTAGTATGTCGTCATTTATCCATGGATTGTTGTCTGTCCGTCGCCCCGCCCGTCCAGGTTTTATTGCTTTTTTGTATATTTCTGTGATCTTTAGTTGGAAATTCTCGTATAATGTTACAGGATCATTTATTTTAAGTAGACAATTCCAGTCTGTATTTTTTACATGGTTATCGACAATGCTCTTTAATATGATTAATATTTTAATAATTTATTATTATTTTTTTTTATTGTTCTTTCAAATATTTACGTATGTACAATGATCATCTATTCAGTATATTATTTTACTAGGTTCAGCACTTTGTGCTACATATAACGAGATTTAAATAGTAATGATGATAACATAGTTTTTTTTTTTTCAAATTTGAAAAGGTATGATTATACAAGAGTATTTACACGTATGCAATGAAAATATTTTATTCCTTAATTCTCACAAACATACAGTGTAAACTCATGATTTACATTTTTTATTACATTGCATACATTTGTTACAGTTATTACATATATTACGTACATTGGTTTTCATGTGATACGTAGATTGCATGCATTTGGTTACATTTGATACATCTTGGATGAGAACTAATTTCTCTGCTTTCATCCTCGAAGCTTAAATGTAAGCTTATCTGAGGATGACACCATTTGGTTATTATTTATTGGTTTTTTTTGCTGCGTTGGAGAGCTACGAAATCTATGATTGAGAAATTCGCGCGCATGCACGCACATACACACACATACAATAACTTGGAGTGTATTGATGCGTCGCTGAACTGGAAGCCTGAACGAACATATTGCGTTTCAATAAGTTTGTATGGTATTTTGGGTGCGTGTTTCTTGTTCGTAGTATGTCCTTAGAGCTCTTTTCAGGCTATTGTAGTTTGGAAGGTTTCTGTGTTCAAAAGGTAATTTGTTTATCATGTCTGGGATGTAGTATGTATAATAATAATAATAATGTAGACGCCCAGTAGCCAAAATATTAACAATCTCTAGATTGTAAATGGAATCCACAGGAAGCAAATGATAAGCAAAGGTAAAGTGGCAAACTCTGACTATAAATTGCCGTATGTTTGCGAGCGAACTCCAAATGCGCCCTACTGCGTGATATCGGACACATTTCATGAACTTAGTGATTAAACGAAGGATCCTAAGGAGATACATAGGTAAGAGTATACTGGAAATCATTGTACATAAAACATCAACTAGACGTCAGTCATGAGGCCGGAAAAGCCAATAGATATGTAAGAAAAAGACGAGGACTCGATGGACTGCAATGTAAAATTCGATAGGTATGCTTAATTGGACCATTGACCAAGAAGCATTGCGAGGTAGTCCATTTGCATCCACCTCTCGTCAATCACATTCCCGGATTCCTTTGTTGGAAATCAAGGAGTTCAAGTGTAGCTATGAAGTCAGCATATTATGCCTGTATATTGCAAGTATTCTTCTTGCCGGTTTGTCTGATTTACGAGATAATAAGCATTCTCGTTGCAGTATGAGATTCGCTTACTAACCTTGAAATGGAAAAATCCTCATTACATTTTCCCGTGTGCTGTTGAAGATGAGAAAAGACTCCATGCGTTTCAAGAAGAAGAGGAAATGAGAGTGTCGATCTTGCTATTACTCTGCACAAGACTTTCCTGAGAGAAATAGCCATAGGAGGCTTAGTTAGCAACGAAGAAAAGAATCAGCTACAGAAGATATTTCGGCAGTAGTCACCTGGAGAAAAGGTGCACCCGTGATTAAATCACGAGGGACGTTATTTCGGGGTTGGCAGAAGCTGGTTATAAAGTAAGCACGGTGTCTCTCTGATATTACGCTTGATTACAACAGTACAAGGAAGAGGGAACGATAGTCTGAGGGCGTGTTTTTCTGTCACTGTTGTGCCACAAAAATTTGAAGTTTTCCTCCACATATCGCCTGCATAATCCAGTGCTTGCTTTTCTGTTATCAAAGGGCATACGGACATCGTTATTCGTGATTCACCGTGCAGAAATTCTTCAGTTTCATGTTGGGAAGAAAATCAGTGGAGGAAAAATTGAAATCATAATGTATGGTTTACGAGTGTGTGTCACAAATTGTTTGTAAGTCTTTCTTCGAGGTAGGTGATCTCTGCAACTGGAAAGTAGGCTTCTTCTTCTTGTTCTTCTTTTTTTTTATCCCGGAAACTCAGGTTTTTAATCCCGTAAACTCGTTAAACTCGAAATACCTAACACTATTTCAAACAGTAATATAGTGTTAGGATTAGGAACCATGAGATTTCGGCAGTTGTCTGCCAAACTGTCCTCCCCGGATGCCCCTTAAAATCACTGATAATCCTGTGAGCGGCTGAAGATGGAGATGATTGGCGAAGTTGGAAGACGAAGCATGGAGTCGAGAGTTGAATCGCCCACTTCGTGATCATAGTTTCATTTTTTTTATGTATATTATCAATGTCAATATACGGGATGCTCTAATTAAATTTGTCCAATTTCAGGGGCTGATTCCCTGAGTGATTTTACGCAAACAGTTTATATGATCATGGTTCTGAATTTTAACTGCATGGTTCACCTTAGCCAGTCTAACATTTAGGAACGATGCCTGTTCATTTAATGAGAAATTTGTCGGAAAAAATAGTGGACCTCTGTCATGATTGTAATTCAGACACCATCATATCAATAAAGGTACAAAACCCAATAAGATAAGGAAGACATTTTTTTAATGCGTCCCTGGTCTTATTGGATTTGTACTTTAGTTTCCCTAATCAAGACGATCGTATGAAGAATGAATCATAGTTTACCACAAGCTGAAAGTTCGTTTCAAGCTGATGTATGATCATTTCACCAGATGCGATTTGTTAATAAGAATTTGCCTCGCGCACACACACACACACACACACACACACACACACACACACACACACACACACACACACACACACACACACACACACACACACACACACACACACACACACACACACACACACACACACACACATTACTTCTATTATCTGCATCATCAAGAATGTTTTAGTAATTGCAAATGGCGCCGATGTATGCTTTCTTAGTTAGCGCCTTGGAAACAGGCTTTAGGAAAAAATTTATAAATCGTGCAAAATATTCCTCTGCATTAAAAAGCCAGGATTTGATCTTACTATTGAACAAATCCTGGCTTTTTAATATGAAAAAAGAGCATGCTAATTTGAGCTCGGTACTAAGTAAACCAGTTTCACGCAAATATCACTTTACATTAGTAAAACCTTGTTCGTTAGGAACAATACGGTCTTAATTCTTTAGCGGTATTCCCGAACAGCGTTCTTCTCGTGATGATTTTAATAATAATAAAAACAAAAATAAATGAAGTGGATATCAGCGCACTTCACATTTAATATACGACGTACACACGTGCATGTCATCTACATATGACACTGGCTGACACTTTTGATTTAGAAGCGTTTGTAAAGGTCCATGGATGCCTCCTTGACGGAAAGGATGGTTTTTTTTTTTTTTTTTTTTGTTTCATAGCAGGTAGTTACACAAAATCATCTGCTTTCCAAGCCACATTACTCATTGAATAACTAATTTTTAGCCAATCAAGATCATTAATATGAATTATCATTTTGGGGAGATTTAAAAACGAAATGGTTGGGTGCGAATAGGCAACACGAGCAATTCTTGGATGCTTCCGCAGTTGATGACATGCGTATTTACGTGTGCAAGTCCATCCAGTGGGGAAAAAATTGATTATAAAAAGCCTTTAATAAAAACACCGAAACCAGTGGGTCGTAAGACGGTTTTTTTTTTTTTTTTTTTTTGTAAGTTTTCTTGCGTACTTGCTGCATTTACATAAATTAATATTCGATTATTTAGTCTTTGAAACAATTACTGTCCATGGACACCTCTTGATAATATGATAGATCGATATTGTTCTTTCGAAGGGTCGTTAACTTGTTTACTAAATTAGAACTTGTCATAATGTTCACGATAGACAAATTATGTATTCTTGTCGACTACCAGCAACTTTCTACTAATCGATGCGCATCTTTATCTGCTTTTTTGAACCGTAGTAGTGGTTGAAAATGTCATAGTTGATTATCACATTCTTATGGTTTATCCTATTCGCTAATAGTAGGAAAAGATTTCGTTTTTACTATCCAAATGAAAGATCTTAAGTTTTCTGGTGCTAAAACTTAAAAATAGCATTTCTGGTAAACAATACAATAAAAAATGTGTAATAGGTTTAATCGCCGACTTTTGTGTTCTCTACAGATTTTGGCATTTTAAATTATTTTTTTGTATTTATATTTAACTTCTAATGCATAATTTACTGCTTACTAGTCAAAAACATTATCCCTAGATGCAAGAATTCACTGGTATCGGTGCGTAGGTTTCTGTGTAGAGAGGAATGTTTGCAATATCTTTGCCACTCTCACATGAAAAAAAAAAAGATGAGACAGAATATTTTATTGCGTTCTCTACATTCGACTTTGAAATAATGCTGGATTTAATATCCACTTGATTTATATAATTATGCATCGCCGAACTGAAGCCTTTTGGCTCTTTATTTCAGTAAATAGCTTACACAAACATGCAACACGACATCAGTCTGATCACTAACTGAAAACGGCATATATATAAAACCTGAAAAAACAAAGCTAATGATATTCAAAAACCTCCAAACCTCTCCATAGAAGCTAAATATCTGACTATCCGACATCCATCTTCCCATACACAAAGCACTGATCCTAAAACCACAACCATCACACAGGCGAAAACAACACGCTTTCTCGGACTTCACTTCGATGCTGATCAAAGTTGGAACAGCCGTACAAACCACCTACACAACAAACTAGGATAAAAGCAAGCACACTATTTCGATTAAAAGACATTGCTCCGACACACATAAAAATACTTATCTACGAGTATATAAATATTATAGCGAAACTGAAAATTAGAGGGAAATTTTTTTTTTCTCTCTCTCTCTCTCTCTCTCTCTCTCTCTCTCTCTCTCTCTCTCTCACACACACACACACACACACACACACACACACACAAATCTTCATATATAAGTTTCCAAGCTCTGCAGAAGCTTCGAGAAAGAAAGGAGGTGTACCACCCAAACAAACATTATTATTATTATTATTATTATTATTGATTCAAATAAATAGCAAGGTTAAAAATTGACGAATCTGTTCAACATTCCCTACTGATAACAAAAAACAAACTGTAAATATAATTTGTGAATTAAAATTAAGAGCAGATTGAAATATAAATGTGAATGACCAAAAGCAAAAGGAATTATATAAATATAAATAATTTTATATTTATATAAAATTATTCCAAATCCAATATCGCTAATATGAAAAATATCTCTCGAAATTATTATTTATACACATTTAAATCAGATATTCACTTAACATTATCTACTGAATATTTGTAATAGACAAAAATATAATTGTAATACTTCAATTGTACATTTGTAAATAATCTGTATATATGAAGGTCATAATGAACTTTGTCAAAAAATATTATTTTCATAGCTATCGTTCTGGAAAGATTTCCATCAAGTCAGTGGTTACCAAAGTGTGCGCCGCGATTACAAAATTTCATAATTTTATTTCCATTTTCAATTCAATGTGATAAGACGCGCCATCTAGCGTACCTGGTGCAAACCAGAAACTCACTTAGTAATAACTGTTTGCAGAAGCCTCTACAAATGGTTACTAGATGGCGCTCTACAATAATTCAGTTTCTCGATTGTTTTAGTAGTTTCTCGAACTTTCTCGGTACTTTGTGTTCGTATATAAATAGCTGTGGGTTTTTCTCGCGGTCTTAGTGTTGAATTAGTTTACGGAGATTGTATTAAATAAATATTGTTGTGATTTAGTCAAGTGAAGTTTTTGAAGTATTTCTTCTCGTATTTCTTTTAAAAATGGATGGGTTTTTACTAAGCAGTAATAAACGTATGTGAGATTGAAAATAAAGAGGGCGCATCTCAAATAGTGGCAAGAGTGCGAAGAAGCGTAAATATCGAAAATATGATGACAGTTATCTGGACTTTGGTTTTACGTCGACAGAAGTCACCCCCCCCCCCCCCCACCCCCCCCCCCCCCCACCCCCCCCCCCCCCCACCCCCCCCCCCCCCCACCCCCCCCCCCCCCCACCCCCCCCCCCCCCCACCCCCCCCCCCCCCCACCCCCCCCCCCCCCCACCCCCCCCCCCCCCCACCCCCCCCCCCCCCCACCCCCCCCCCCCCCCACCCCCCCCCCCCCCCACCCCCCCCCCCCCCCACCCCCCCCCCCCCCCACCCCCCCCCCCCCCCACCCCCCCCCCCCCCCACCCCCCCCCCCCCCCACCCCCCCCCCCCCCCACCCCCCCCCCCCCCCACCCCCCCCCCCCCCCACCCCCCCCCCCCCCCACCCCCCCCCCCCCCCACCCCCCCCCCCCCCCACCCCCCCCCCCCCCCACCCCCCCCCCCCCCCACCCCCCCCCCCCCCCACCCCCCCCCCCCCCCACCCCCCCCCCCCCCCACCCCCCCCCCCCCCCACCCCCCCCCCCCCCCACCCCCCCCCCCCCCCACCAACTTTTAACAGAGTTCCATGTGATATTCTGTCAAATACCTTTCCAAAATCCAGCAGAATCTTCATGTAGCCATGCCATTCCTTTTATCTACCTCAGCTTTCACTCTATTGTCCCCCATAGAGTATCATATTCTTATCCACCCATTCCTGAATTCTCTTTTTGACCAACTTTTCCAATACTTTTACCACTACTCGTGAGATACTGATTGGTCTATAATTTAATACTGCAGTCTTAGAACTCCTGCATGCAAAGGAATTATTTTGCTCTCTTTCCACTACCTTGTTTGGTATCTGCAGTCTCTAGTCTTTGGTCAAGTGTTTTACTTCTGAATTCTGTCAGAACTGAGACTTCAGTTAAAGAGCATAGTCAGAGGCATTTCCAGTTCACTTGCACAATCTCATAAAATCCGAGCTGATACCCTATCTAATCCCATGGCTGTATTTACATTGAGATTCTGAACCTTTGATTCATCCACCACATTTCCCACATTCTTCCCTGTTACATATGTCACAACAGTAACCTCATCATCATCAAATTCCTGACATGTATTCTCAAGGGGTGTACAGGATATGATAGTACTACAAGAAAAATTCACATCATTACTAACTTTCTATCTACAATTTTCCTCCAAATCAGTCTGTTACTTGTCAAGACTCCAACATTATCAGAACTTATATTTCTATCATCTAAGGCACTTTGTACCATATCAATCCATCTATATCTTGGTGTTCCTCTGGGTTATTTTCCTGTCAACCTGGCAGAGAACACTTGTTTTGCTAATCTTTCCTCACCCATTCTGTTTAAGTGACCATACCATCTGAGATTAGCTCTGCTAATGCATTCCTGGATGCTGACAATGTCAAGTTCTTTTCTAATATCCTCGTTTTTAATATGATATTGCCATTGATGGCATCTGTTCATGCCTCTAATCTTTCTCAGGACTCTCATATCTGCGGTCTCTAGTCTTTGGTCAAGTGTTTTACTTCTGACAGCTAATCTGACTCATTTCTCTCTTATTCCGTATAAATCTATTCAATTGACTTCCTGCCATACCAGCTTTGTTGATTCTGTTGTCTATTTCCATATTTAATTTACTATCTTCAGTAAAAATCGTGCCTAAGTAGCTGAAATGTTTTACTTGTTCCACAGGTTCACTGTTCCCAATGCAGTTGACATTTTCAATGATTCTACCTATTTTCATTGTCTTTGTCTTTTTATTGCTGACCTTCATACCATATCTATCACAGCAGTTATTCAATTTAGTAAAGGAATCTTGCAGACTTGTAGTGCATTTATTGATAAGTATAACATCGTCCACATAAAGCAAAGAGCTCACATTAACATTTCCAATTTTGATATCATGTTTAATACCACTTTTCTTCATAATATGATCCATATAGATAATGAATAACAGAGGGGATAATGTACATCCTTGTCTCACACCAGATTTAACATTAAACCATCTTCCTGTACTTCCTTCAATTCTAACTGCTGACTTCCAACTCAAATAAAGACTTAGTATTGCATGATATAATGCCCTATTGACACCATATAACTGTAGCGTATTGAATAGCTTCTCTCTTGGCACCTTGTCATATGCCTTTTCCAAATCAACAAAACTTAAATACAGATCTTTATATTCCCATGATTTCTCGACTATTTGTTGTAAAGTGAAGATCTGATCCTGACAGCCTCTGTTTGGCCTGAATCCAGCATGTTCTTCACCAAGCTTTTCTTCCACAATTCTTCTCAACCGTTTCTCAAGTATACTTGCATAGATCTTGCCAGGAACACTCAGTAGGGAAATACCTCTGTAATTTGCTCATTCAGTTTTATTTCCCTTTTTATATATGGGTACTATGAGAGCTCTACTCCAATCATCGGGAATTCGTCCCTCTGTCCATGCTTCCTGAACTATGTAGTGCAGCAACTGTGAGACTTTTATACCACCATACTTTAGCATTTCTGTTGAATGTCATCTACTCCTGCTGCATTTCATGCCTTTGTTGGCTTTTTCTGCTTCAAGTATGGATATGTATTCCTGACTGTATGCCTCTTGAGTGTTTTTTTACCACTTTGCTATCACAGCTTGTTTCATTTAGCAATTTCTCGAAGTAATTACTCCATACTTGAAGGATATCTGTTTCTCCCTTCGTGTCACCTTCATCATCACTAACTCCTTTTACAGCACTCTTTCCTCCATTTCTAAACTTCTTCAACAACCTCTAGAATATCTTACCACCTTCTTGATATTCATTTTCTATGTTCTTGCCAAAGTCCTCCCATGACTTTTGTTTAGCTAGTTTTACAGAGTGTTTCACTTTCTTACATTTGTCTCTGTATTCTCTAAGAGCACAAGCTGACTTATTTGCCAGGAACTTTTGATATGTTTTTTTCTTTTCATTCACTGCATCTTTAACTTCCTGTGTCCACCATGGAGTTCTAATTTTTCTATCCTTGCAGAAAACTTCACCACATGCCTCTCTGGCTGAATCAATGAGGGTTTTCTTCAAGGCTTGCTACTGAATCTCCAAGGTTTGGTTCCTGTTCTCAAACTCTTTCATTTTTCATTCAATAATCTTTCTGTATTTTAGTCTGAAGTTCACATCTGAGAGCTGCTGAACTTTTATTCACTTTAAAAGCTTACATGTTATTCTTGTCAATATGAAATTCAATTTTATCCTGCTCAAGACTAAATAGTGATAACTTCCAATTTCAAATCCTCTGTACACTCTGGTGTCCTGCACCAGAGAGAAAACATCATTATCAACAATAACATAGTCAATGATACTTTTCTTATTCCTTGCCACTTCTCTCCATTTAAATTTGTGCACATTTTTTATGTTGGAACATGGTGTTAGTAATAACCAGTCCATGTCCTGAGCAGAAATTCAACAGGTATTTGCCATTATTATTAGCTTTGTTCTTTTCTCCAAATTTTCCCAAAATATTTTTGTATGTCTGACAATCATTTCCTACTCTGCTATTTAGATCCCCAACAAGGACTAACTTTTCCTTTTTCATTGTGTCAGTTGCTTTCTCTAAAGCCTCAAAAAATTCCTCCACTTCTACCTTAGTAGAGCCTTCTGTTGGACCATAGGCACAAATAAGTCTCATCTGCCATTCAAGAAGATTAGCCTCATATTTTGTGTTGAATACTATGGCTACTCCTTTTCCTTGATTGTCATTGCCTGAATATAACATTTTGTATTTATTGCTCAGAAAGACCTCACCAGTTTTTGTGTTTTTGTTTCAGTCACCCCTATTATGTCGATCTCGTACTTATCTAATTCCTCAGCTAGCTCCATTTCTTTGCCATTCAGGCTTCTTATGTTGATAGTACCGATCTTTAACTCTGGTGATGTTGAGTTGGGGCCTGTTTTCAGATTTGTTCCAGTAACTGACTTTTTTCTGTTCTCCCTGGTGAAAACAACGGGGGCCAGGTGACGCCCCAGTCGGCATGAAATTTTGTTATGTTGTACCATCATTTTGTATATTGGTTTAAGCCATTAAGAATACAATTTGTCGGCTAAATCCCAAATTGCCAGCCCATCCTCATTCATTCAGTATCCAGGTAGATACCCAACAGGGTGCACCACAAGACGGTGAGGATTGGACATTAGGTCAGAAGCCCTGGTCGGTTCTCCGCATTGCTTTAAAGCCTCTATGGAGGTCTCCTCTGAGTTATACAGCTTTGATCCTTAAGCACTCCTCACTTGGATGATATACCCTTGCAAAGTGGTTACTCGGTAAGTCAGCTATTTTATCTGCTTCTGTCATCTCATCACCATCAGCACTCATTGAGGTTATTCTCGAATAGTCATTCTTCCTCTTCTTGCCATGTAATGAAAGAACTCTTTGGGATTGCTTTGGCCTGCTGGGCTAGTTTATTCTCTGATTGCCTGACTCTTGTTGATATTTAAGTTGGGGCACATTCGATTTCAGATTAGTGAAATGATTTGGAAATTTGGTGTCTGGTATATACCAGGGAGTTAGGTATGGGGGAACAAGGAAAAGGAAGCATGCCATGATTCTTGATGATAGACAAATACCAACTAAAAACATTACAAAGACTCTGGGAATGTCTAGGGAATGAGTTGGGGGTCATTATCCACAAACATCTGGACATGCAGAAGTTCTTAATGAAGTGGGTCCCCAAATGTTTGTGCTGACCAAAAGAGAAAACTTTTGCTGTCTTCTCAAGGGATTTTGGATCATTTTGAGAAATCAGGTGCAAATTTTTTAGCTTGTATTGTGATTGTTGGTGAAACATGGCTTCATCACTATGATCCAGAGACCAAACAACAGTCTGTGGAGTGGAGACACAAAGGTTCTCCACAGCCAAAGAAATTCCAAACCCAAAAGTCAGCAGGGAAGGTGCTTGCCATTGTCTTTTGGGATATGGATGGTATAATCCTTACCAAGTGCCTCAAAAAAGCTAAACTGTTGCAATAGCAGTTTATTCAACAGCTCTGAAGGAATTGAAAGAGGTACCAAAGTAAAAATGGCACAGGAAACTGAGCAGAGGCATGTTGCTTTTGCAGACAACGCACCTACTCACACTGCTCTTGAAACACAACACACAATACACAAATTGGGCTTTAAATGTTTGCCTCACCTAACCTATTTTTCAGACTGGTCCCATCTGACTATTTCCTATTCCCAAATTTAAAGAAACACCTGAAAGGAACAAAATTTACACCTCAGACGATGAAGTCATATCTGCAGTCCCCCCCTCCCCCCATCGAGTCTTCAAAAGTCAAGTCATCAGAATTCAAGGAGAACCGGCCTACCAGTCTGGAACTCAGGGGGTGGGTGCCACAGCCATCAGGGGGGCAAAGCCCCCTAGTATAATATACACTCTTTGATCTTAAATTTGAAATTAGGCAGTCTCTCACTATTCTGTTTTGAAAGTGGCAGATATGATTATGGATTGTATTGTAGTAGGCCTTGGTAATTCATGAAATTTTAAACTGAGCAGAGTTATCTTGGATTATCAAAAAACTAGTCACCCTTAAAATATTCTCAAATAACATATGGCCTCACTTTCATGTTATTGTTGAGGTTTCTTTAATTAATAAACGACAAAAAAAATCTGCATAGTGAAAGCTCATACATAGCATAAATGATGTTATAAAGGATATGCTCTATGACATACTTTCTACCACAAATTATTCATTTGTTTTCTGAGAGTTTGCTATAGCGAGAGTTATATTTGGCTTGTGCATAACAATATTCAGGTGATGGGATTATGAGATAATCTGCTACATTTTGTTCCTGAAAATATGAAACAGAGGTCTAAATTTGTATGTGTGTGTGCATATATATACACATAATATACAATATTTCATATATTTAATACATATATATATATATACACACACACACACACACACTGCTTGGAAAGAAGTCAATACACTCTGGTGAGACCTTCACTGGGCAACTGCCATGCCCACACCCATCCATCTGCTTGGTAGAGGTTATAGTGTGATTTGTCACTCAATAACACAACTTTCCAAGCTTCCACACCTCACTGTATATGCTTTTTGCACCACTGAAGACGATGTTGCATGTTGGTTTGGGTAATATGGGGGCTTCCATATTGTGGTCCTACTATGTAAACGCATGTTATGAGTCTCGTTTCTGAATGTTTTTGTGTAGATTCATGTTCCAGTCAATGCCCAAACTCTGGATTCAACATGTTGGCTGAAGAATAGCGATTTTTACATATTATCCTTCATGGTATTGTACGGTCACATTTGGTGTGTGTGGTGGATTGTCCATTGTGGGTAGCATTTGCAGTTGACTTCTTGCACTTCCATCTCAGTATGGTATCACTGATTATTGACCTGGAATTTCTGAATTTGCCAAACAGATAGGTCTGTAACATGACATCCTATCATGATCCTTCTTTCAAACTCCATCAGTTCCCTTCTCCCAGCCATTACTGGATGGGAGAAGGGAACTGATATGATGTTCCCAAGGCAGTTGCACTGACTTGGGAGCATCATATTCCCTTAGTTCATGACTCTTTTTAAAAAAAAAAAAAAAAAAAAAAAAAAAAAAGAGTCACAAACTTTTTTAAAAAAGGTCTGCTCCATTGCCAAAAATTGCTTAGCATTTCTTTTATATTGTAAACATTTTAGGAGCATCATGAATTTCAGTAATCTAAAGTATTAGTATATTATTTCTTTGCTATTTACATACTCCTTTAACCTTGACTGTTTTAAAACTCTTAAGGCTTTTGTTGTTAAAAAAGGTCAATCAAAAACTAATATATATATATATATATATATTAACAAGCTTTAATGACTGATACCGAGAGATAAAAAGATGACATGATATATTTGAAAAGATACTACTAGTACACTAGTTTCGTTGAATTGATCAACATCTTCAGGTATCACAATCAAAGAAATATATAAAGAATTACAGAGACTTAAAATTGTAATAACAGAACAAGTACAAAAAGACAGTAGCATGTTTAAAAACACAATGAGAGCTTGAGTTCCAAACAAATGTATACTACGTGCTGTCGTGAGTGCGACAAGAGTGAACAGAGGCAACATGTGCATCAGAGAGATTGAAACTTAGGCTATTGTTGATGTGAGAGGAATCTAGAGAAATTTCTCTAGATTCGACAATCTTTCCCTCGAGTTCATCATAGCACACATGGATGTTAAAAGTTTGAGTCCAATTCACAATGTGTTGGCGGCCTTCGTCTGAGTTAACTGAAAAGAGAACATGGCTAAAGAGAGCGCTGACTCTAGTCCTGTTATAGGAGATATCTCTACGGTGTTCTTCCAAATGTAGAAGGATGGATTTAACAGATTTAATAGCCAGATTGTTTCTCTCTCTTTACAAATGTACCTGCTCAAGAAGTCCTCGATCTTCTTAAGAACAAATTATCAAAAACAACTCTTTGCTCTTCTCTCCCATTGCATAAAGTCAGGATACTTCAAATATGACAATAAGATCTACTTACAAAACTCAGGTCTGGCCATGGGCAGCCTGTTCTCTCCGATTCTCGCAAATATATTTCTCAACGATTTTGAAGAAAAAGCTGTAAACTCCTTCCGCCTTAAACCAAAAGTCTGGTATCACTATATTGATGATATTTTCCTCATCTGGGAAGATGCTGTCAACAACCTCAATTTATTTTTAGACCACCTAAACAAGTGTCATGACAAAATCTCTTTTACCTTCGAACTGGAATCTGATGACTGCCTTCCCTTTTTAGACCTGAAACTTACCAGATGTGCTGAGAGTATTAAAATCTCAATTTTTAGAAAGCCTACTCATACTGATAGATACCTTCATGCTTCCTCTCATCGCTATCCCCTACAAAATTTGGTATTATTTCCACCTTAGCTCACCGAGCCAAATATTTACTTACAGAAGAAACAGAAATTGAAAATGAACTCCTTTTTCTTAAAAAAGCTTTTATTAATAATGGTTTCTCCCCTAAGAAAATTGACAAGTTTCTTTCCCCCAGTCACTCACCTACTTCTGAAGATCCCTCTTCCCCCAGAGCCTTCATCTCTTTGCCTTACATCAGCTCTCTTTCACCAAAACTGGCAAAAATTCTCAAAAAGTTTAACTTGAAAACTTACTTCACTATGTTCCCAAAACTTCATTCAATACTTAGTAAACCTAAAGAGAAACAGCTTCCGACTCAGTTTCCAAGAATGTGCAATATTTTATGTGATTGTGGAAAGCCATACTTTGGTCAGACTGCTAAATCCATCCTTCTACATTTGGAAGAACACTGTAAGGATATCTCCTGTAACAAGACTAGAGTCAGCGCTCTCTCTCTAGCAACGTTCTATTTTCAGTTAACTCAGACGAAGGCCGCCAACACATTGTGAACTGAACTCAAACTTCTAACATCCATGTGTACTATGATGAACTCGAGAGAAAGATTGCAGAATCTAGAGAAATTTCTCTAGATTCCTCTCACATCAACAATAGCCTAAGTTTCAATCTCTCTGATGCACACATTGCCTCTATTCACTCTTGTCGCACTCGCGACAGCATGTAGTATACATTTGCTTGGAACTCAAGCTCGCATTGTGTTTTCAAACACGCTACTGTCTTTTTGTATTTGTTCTGTTATTACAATTTTAAGTCTCTGTAATTCTTTATATATTTCTTTGATCGTGATACCTGAAGATGTTGATCAATTCAACGAAACTAGTGTACTAGTAGTATCTTTTCAAATATATCATGTCATATTTTTATCTCTCGGTATCAGTCATTAAAGCTTGTTCATAATATTCCTACTGAGTAAAATGAATTCTTAAAAAAAAAAAAAAATGTATATATATATATATATATATATATAATGATGATGAACAGCTTATTTTTCTACCCACTGCAGTAGACCTAATCCATATTGGGAGAGTGTATCTATACTTAGGTGAATGAATGTACGAAGGCGAAAAACAATCAGAAACATTCATGCCTATGCAGGATTCGAACCCTCAGCCTCTTGGCTGGAGAGCAGATATGCTAACCACTTGGCCAACCAAACTGGCGCGTGCGCGCACACACACATACATACATACATATATATATATATATATATATAAAGACGAAGGGAACTGATGGAGTTTGAAAGAGGTATCATGATAGGATACCATGTTACAGGCCTATCTGTTTGGCAAATTGATCAGTTTTCTTGTCAGTTTGCCAAACAGATAGGCCTGTTTGGCAAATTGAACATGGAAGAAGGCTACCCTAATTCTGATATATAAAAAAAAAAAGCTGAGATAGAAGACTTGATGAACTACTGACCTACCAGTCTACTATCATTGGTCTACAAAGTGTTTACAAAAGTCTTAGCTCATAGGCTTTGTGTGACTCTAGACCTAGCACAATCAAAAGAACAGGCAGGCTTTGAAAGGGCTTTGTACAATGGACCATGTTTAAGTTGTACAGCAGATTATTGAATGGTGTAATGAATATCAGTTACCACTATGTCTTGGTTTTGTTGACTATGAAAAAGTTTTTGATTCACTTAAAAATTGTGCAATACTTAAAGCATTACGAAACCAACAGATAGAGTATCCATACATCAGGACCATCAAATCAGCATACACCAATGCCACAGCAGCAATTCATTTCAATGTCTTATACCTCTCTGGGAATACAGAGGTATAAGACAGGTCTCCAAAATTATTCACAGCATACCTAGAAGAAATATTCAAACTTCTTGATTGGGAAAGGAAAGGTCTGAAGATAAATGGAAGATATTTAAACCATTTACGCTTTGCAGATGACATAGTTATCTTTACTTCGACTGCGCATGAATTACACACTCATATCTATGAGCTCCAAATTTGCTAGGAAAACAGCAGGCCTAAAGATAAACCTAAAGAAGACCCAAGTTATGTTCAATAGCTATGTCCAACCAGAAATAATAAAAATCGATAATGAGGAAATTAAACAAGCAGATCATTACATATACTTAGGACAACAGATATCAATGGAACAAAATATCATGGACGAAATTAAAAGGCACACGATGCCTGGGTGGAAAGTATTTGGAAAATTATATTCAATATTCAAAAGCCAACTACCATTATGCCTGAAGAGAAAAGTTTTTAACCAGTGCATTCTTCCTATACTGACATATGGCTGTGAAATATGGATACTGAATGCAAAGGTTCTCATAGACAGGCTTATACGTTGGTTATGCATTATTAAAACACTTAAGGAACAGAACAACGTAGTTAGGAATATCCCACCTCCACTCCCTCACTACTCCATATTGTTGTGAGGGAGTGGAGGTGGGATTGTTGGTGAATGTATCTGCCTGTATGAGTGGGTTTTCTGTAAACTGAGAAAACCAAGGATCCATTAGGCTGGCGGGTGACTAGTGTGTCTAGGAAAGGGAGGCTGTTGTTTTCCTCTTTTTCCAGAGTGAATTTGATTCTGGGGTGTTGGTTGTTTAAGTGTGTTACGAAGGAGAGAAGTGTTTCAGAGCCATGTGGCCAAATAGCGAACACATCATCAACGTAGCGAAGCCATATGGTTGGTTTTTGTGGGGCAGAGGTTAAGGCTTTTTCTTCAAAGGTCTCCATAAAGAAATTGGCCAAGGGTGGGGAGAGTGGTGAACCCACGGCTGTCCCCTCTATTTGTTTGTAGAATTTTCCCTGCCAAACGAAATAGCCTGAGTTCATTGTGAACTGAAATAAGGCTGAGATGTCGGGAGAAAATTTAGCTTGGATTAGCTCTAAAGTTTCCTTGAGTGGGACATTTGTAAATAAAGAGGACACATCAAAGCTGACCATTATGTCAGTATGTTGGAGTGTAAGGTTTTCTATGCTGGCTTTGAAATGGGCTGAGTTTTTTATGTGTGATGGTGTGTTGCCAGTATAGTGTGTGAGCTCTTTGGCCAAATGTTTAGCTAATTTGTATGTGGGGGAATCAATGCCATCCACTATGGGACGTAATGGCACATTTTCTTTGTGTATTTTTGGGAGTCCGTAAATACGGGGGGGGGGGGGGTATAGAGTTAAATGGCTTTAATCTGTTGGTAACTTCTACAGGCCAAGAAGTGACTCTCTTAATACAATTAAGAGAGTCACTTAACACTATACAACAGTGACTCTCTTAACACTATACAACAGGGCTAAACTAATCTGTTCAAACGACTTGGCCCTAAACACTGAACTAAATCACATCCTCAACACTTTCTCAGCCAATGGCTAACCCCCCCAAAAAAATCCAAAAAATATTAGAACCTACAAACCACAGATCCCCTCCCTCCCCCCACAACAAGGATTACTCTAAATCCATCACCATTCACTACATCCGAGGCACCTCGGAAAAGATTACCAAAATCTTAAAAAAACATGACCTGACCTCCTGTTACAAATCTTACAGAAAATTGGCATCCCTTATCTGCTCCGCTAAAGACCAACCACTTCCCGTAGACCTACCTGGTGTTTACCAGGTCCCGTGCAGTTGTAAACTGTCTTACTTTGGCCAAACAGGCAGGACAGCAAATATCAGAATTTCGGAACACAAGGACTACATCCGTTTTCACAAATACAGTCATTCTTGGCTTGCGGACCATGCTCTGGATACACGCCACAGAATACGGTGGAAGAAAGCTACAGTGATACACCGTAGCAAATACAAATTTGAAAGACTCTTTATGGAATCAGCCTCAGCCCTGAGAAATTCTCCAAACCTCAACAAATTTGGGTGTATGCGACTGCCCCAAATTTGGGAGACCTACATCTGCAGACCTTCAGCCCAATGGCCAAGAACACCTACTTAGCCCGCTAGAGGGCACCATCAGGACTGTTAGGAGAACAATAGCTTCATCTTTTCATTCCCAGTTTCTGTGTTGTAATGCCTACGTGCACGTAACTTTTTTGTAAGTTCCTTTAGAAAATGGCAATGTGACATTGCCGAAATATTGGAAAATATTTATTAAAGTTTAATTTAATTTATATTCCTAACTACGTTTTTCTGTTCCTTAAGTGTTTTAATAATGCATAACCAGCGTATAAGCCTGTCTACGAGAATCAACATCATCCACGGAGATACAATCGCACGGAAGGCCCGCCAATACGGTAAATTGAAATTGAAGCTGTCTAGACAATTAAATCATCTAGCATTCCTGAAATGCTGCCGGGATAATAAAGTAATCCCGAACTGTGTGAAATTTAAGCACTGGTTTGTGTCACAAAAAGCTCTCCGAATATATAACCACGCTAGCTACGCGTTGCTACACGAACAAATCACCGCCACGCGGTCGCTCTTAGTGGACATTAACGAAGCTATTTGTGCCGTCAGAGATGAATTTTTGCGCACTTTGAACCACGAACTTTGGTCGATTTTACATGACGTCTCATGTACCGCTGCCGAAAAAGAATTTAAAAAAATACGAGGCCAACAGATGAAAAAGTTTGAAAAATTAAAAAAAAACTCTACCGTCTTTCCAAAACCTGCTACCAACACAGTAATCAACCTTTCTTCAGTCACCCTAAAGCACTCAACGCGCGGGCACGTGGACACAACTTCGGCATTGCTCCCAATAAAATACCGAGTGAGAATATTATGATCCAGATCGAGCGCGGAATCCGCCACCTTCCACAACAAGTCGCCAACAGTGTAAGACTGGATGTAGCCTGTGTCCTTTCCAAAGCAAGACCACCAAAAACCAACATATCAAACAAGGAATATAAAGTTCTACAGGAAATGAAAAATAATAAAGAATTATTTATCACCAAAGCGGATAAAGGAAATGCAACTGTATTACTTTCCAAAAGGACTACACAGGTAAGCTGAATGCTCTTCTATTAGATCGGGCCACTTACCTCCCTATCAATTACAATCCCACCAATTCTCAAAGTAGAAAACTTCACAGGCTCCTTAAGAGAGTCACTTCTTGGCCTGTAGAAGTTACCAACAGATTAAAGCCGTTTACCTCTATACCCCCCCCGTATTTACGGGCTCCCAAAAATACACAAAGAAAATGTGCCATTACGTCCCATAGTGGATGACATTGATTCCCCCACATACAAATTAGCTAAACATTTGGCCAAAGAGCTCACACACTATACTGGCAACACACCATCACGCATAAAAAACTCAGCCCATTTCAAAGCCAGCATAGAAAACCTTACACTCCAACATACTGACATAATGATCAGCTTTGATGTGTCCTCTTTATTTACAAATGTCCCACTCAAGGAAACTTTAGAGCTAATCCAAGCTAAATTTTCTCCCGACATCTCAGCCTTATTTCAGTTCACAATGAACTCAGGCTATTTCGTTTGGCAGGGAAAATTCTACAAACAAATAGAGGGGACAGCCATGGGTTCACCACTCTCCCCACCCTTGGCCAATTTCTTTATGGAGACCTTTGAAGAAAAAACCTTGGCCTCTGCCCCACAAAAACCAACCATATGGCTTCGCTACGTTGATGATGTGTTCGCTATTTGGCCACATGGCTCTGAAACACTTCTCTCCTTCGTAACACACTTAAACAACCAACACCCCAGAATCAAATTCACTCTGGAAAAAGAGGAAAACAACAGCCTCCCTTTCCTAGACACACTAGTCACCTGCCAGCCTAATGGATCCTTGGTTTTCTCAGTTTACAGAAAACCCACCCATACAGGCAGATACATTCACCAACAATCCCCCCACCTCACAACAATATGGAGTAGTGAAAAAACTATACAGCAGGGCTAAACTAATCTGTTCAAATGACTTGGCCCTAAACACTGAACTAAATCACATCCTCAACACTTTCTCAGCCAATGGCTAACCCCCCCAAAAAATCCAAAAAATATTAGAACCTACAAACCACAGATCCCCTCCCCCCCACACACAACAAGGATTACTCTAAATCCATCACCATTCCCTACATCCGAGGCACCTCGGAAAAGATTACCAAAATCTTAAAAAAACATGACCTGACCTCCTGTTACAAACCTTACAGAAAATTGGCATCCCTTATCCGCTCCACTAAAGACCAACCACTTCCCCTAGACCTACCTGGTGTTTACCAGGTCCCGTGCAGTTGGATCACAAAAGGAATACATGGATAAGAAATCAAACCAAAGTCTCTGACATCATAGGATCAGTGAAACATCTAAAATGGCAATGGGCTGGCATATTGCTTGAAGATAAGATCAACGATGGACAAAAGAAGTACTAGATTCGATTCCATGAGAGTTAAAACGACCACAATGCTGACCTAAATCACGGTGGATTGATGATATCATCAGATTTGCAGGAGTGACATGGAAAAGGAGAGCCATGGACAGACAGTTTTGGAGTAATCTTGGAAAGGCCTTCATCTAACAGTGGATCGACAATGGCTTATGATATATATATATATATGTATATATAGTGCTCTTATACATGAGAGGTAACAGAACCTGTAACAAATTGATGCTGTGTATATGTGCATCAGTTGTGATTTCTTTTGTAATCATATAAAAGGGTCAGATAATTGAAGTACAATTAAATGGTGCTCTATCAGAAGTTGGTTGACATGCAAGGGTAGGTTAACTGAAGGGGCATTGTTTTGAAGTTCGGATAAATGATGGATTACTGTATATATAATCATAACTGTAATCATATGCAATATGATTATACTTTGTAATATTTCTAGGTTTTAATAAAGTGCTGTTGTCAGAAATATTAATATTTATATCTCATTAGGATTTGATGTTAGAAGCTGCCATGTAAGACTGTGTCTACACGATGGGGTAAAAGTAAGTATTTTAATTTTTTATAAGGTTTTTCTCAAACGTTAATACCTTTTTCTGTTTTTATTTATTTAGTTATTTCTCTCACCTTTACAGATATTACCTTAGATATTCATTTGTACAATACCCTTGTGTCTGAAGCAGAAGTGATTTTTCAACTAATGAGAGCTCACCTTGATAAGATTTATCAACATAATGTGTGTGACATAGCACAAAGTACTAGCACTACATTGTATGAAGTTAAAGGTGCATGAGGAGGTTCTAGAGCTGTTGAATAATTATATTATTATTATTATTATTATTATTAAGAGAGACCTCCAGGGAGTCAGGAACTCATCGAGGGAGGCCACATACTGCATGCACCAGCTGTCATATTTATTCTTGATTTATTCACACTGCTTGCACTCACAACATCCAGTGGTAGTCCATTCCAATCATGCACCACCCTATGAGAAGAAATCTAGCCCTCACCCTCTCCTTAGCGGCATACATTCTTAGCTTCCAAGGATGTCCACTGGTCCTTTCTGCAGCCTCCATAAATTGAAAAATTCCATCTACTAAAATCCTGTATGATCCTTTCAGAAGTTTGTAAGTCTCAATCATATCATCCTCTCTTACTCCTGTTTGCTAGTCTGCAGTCTACAAGTTCTCAATCTATCTTCATAATCAGTGTTTCACAATCCCGATATCATTTTTAACACTCTCCTTTATCCTCTCTCTCTCCACTATATCAGTATCACAGTGGAAACCATACCTGCACGTAGTAACCCAAGTGAGGTCTTATCAAGGCCTTGTATAGAGGCAAAATGACATCCTTCTCTTGACATGTGAACATTTGTTTCAGCATTGCAATTATCTTTTGAGTTGTATTTGCAATCATTGCTACATGGCCCTGAACTTCAACTTCCTATTTACTAACACTTCAAGATCCTTAGCCTCATCAGTTTCTTCTAGCATAATCTCACCAATATAATACAACATTGGATATTTAATCATGCCAAAGTGAATGACTTTAACATTTAATGCCATTAAACTGACATCCATTTTCCCATGCCCACAATTCCAGCCTATTCAAATCATTCTGTGAGTACTGTGTATCAGCCTAATTCCTGATTACCTATATGTCTTTGCATCATCAGCAAATAGCTGAATGTTGCCTGTCAAATCCTTCCCAATATCATTAATGTACAAATTGATTAATTCATACATTAATCAATTCGAAAAGGTTACATTCAGCATGTAACCTTTTCTGAATGGAACATTCATAAACTTGGTCACTTATGACTAAGCATGAATACTTCATGCTTACTGTCACCAACCAGATGCAGAATAGTTATGTCTTTAACTGAAACACCTTCTTACACTATAATCAAATCTAACATTCTTTGACCTCGAGTTCCTTCTGTCACATGCTGCTTGAAGAAGTTGTCCCACAACAGCTCAATCATCTGAATGAGAATTCAGGAATGGGGGACAGTGGGAGATCAGCACGTGCTAAAGGAATATTCAGCTGAATTGGTTAGGCACTTGACATATTTGAGTCTCAGATCAGAAAAGATTCCATGCCAATGGAAAAAAATTATGATAGTACCATTGTATGAGGATGGTGCAAAAAAACTAATCTGGCTAACTACTAACCTATCAGTATCTCTGGAATGATGGTGAAGGTTTTAGAGAACTTGATAAGAATTTGCATGCTGACATGGATTGACGGACAAGCTATACTTTGCAAGGAACCACACAAGTTTGTTTACTAAAGGAGATCACATCTGAGCAATTGCTCATATTTGATATTAATGTTGTATTGGGTGAAGGGAATGGATACATTATGATATTTGTTAGAACACCACATAAATTACATAAATTGGATGATTTGGGATTGGAATATAACCTGTTGACTTGGATAAATGGGTGACTAACAGAACAGTTATCAGAATGTGGTATATGGCAGATGCAAATTTGCCAGATTTAAGGTTACTAGTAGGGTACCCAGGGATCAGTCCTTGGACCATTATTCAGTTTATACATTAATGATACTGTGAAAATATTGTTCAGTTGTTGCTGATGATGTAAACATTGGCAGGGCAATCAGGGATGCTATTGATATACTACACTTACAGAATAATTTGAATAGGTTGGAATTGTGAACAAATGATAATGACTATTAATTCAGTGTTAGTAAATGTGAAGTATTATGAGACTTTTGCCTTATGAGATTTTCAACAGATATTATATTGGTGGGATTATGCTTGGAGAAATAAAGGAGGCCAGATGTGGAGTTACAGTGGATCGGAAGTTGAAGTTCAAAAGTCACATAGCAAAACTTGCAAATACAACTCAGGATAATTGTGTTGCTGAAACGTCTGAAGTCATTTGCCGCTTTACAAGGCCTTGATATGCCCACATGTGGACTACAGTGCACGGATTTGGTTTCCTGGGTTCCAAGGTGATAAAAAGACTTTGAAACGGGTGCAAAGAAGAGTTACAAAGATGATATCAGTATTATGGAATGTAGATTATGAGGACAGATTAAGAGTACTTGGATAGCAGACAGTGGTAAACATGAGATGGGGGAACGTGATAGATGTATATAAACTTTTGCAGGGTGTTATAGGATATTGTTGATGAAATTGGAAGGTAGGAAGAGGAGGGCTAAGGGTCATTCATGGAAGTTAAGTTTGTGGGCATTTACGAAAGGGTGAGAACTACATATTTCTTTCATAGAGCAGTGAGTGAGTAGAAGAGATTTGTCTGTTGAAATGGTGAGTGCATAAATTAGATGATTGTATCTAATGTTTTCACTCCTGGTTTTTGCTTTTATAAATATTAATTTCTATAGGTTTTTTCATATCTGAACATAAACTTAAATCGTTTCTAAATATTTCCCCTAAGCAATGATAAATCATTTACATAACAGGAAAAGTCTTCAAGATTCACTTCACAAATATATATGTTGGTTTTGTTACAACCTCAGTAATGGCCATTTCATTCTTCATCAAATCCCACCTAATTTTTTAATAGACACTCATAATTCACTCTCTTCAAGCACTACTCATTTCAGTTTTTCCCATATATTTGCTTTGATATATAATATGTAAGAGAGTTTCCAAATTAAAATATCATCTTTTTGATCTCCTTTGCTAAAAATTTCCATTGCTCTCCTATTACCACCACCATCCATCCTGCATTTGTTGATTTCCTTTCTTTAATATTCATTTTCTCTAGTCCAACTTTCCTTACAGTGAAGTCAGTTTCCTTAGAGATTTTAGCATTCACAACTCCAACTGGTTTTCCTTTTCCAACCAACTGTGCAGCTCAAGTAGATGCAGATGGTTAGAAATTTGCTATCACTAGTGATCTTAGATCACATGCCTACCAGAAGACCTAACCATTCTCCAAATACATTTAAGTCTATTCTAAGCACACTGTAGATGTTTGTCCTTAGACTACAATCCTAATATTGTGACATGATCTTTTTGTCATCTATTTTTCATTTCCTGTGTTGGATTGTTGTCTGAGGACAAAAAATATTGTCAGAAGACTGATACAAACATTTGTACTAAATGCATTATTGAAACAATTCTTATTGGTATGGAAATGTTTATTCTCCAGATAATTTGAAATTCTCGTCCTTCAATAAGTGTGCAGAAGCTATACAAGAGAGGAACTAGGTACATCATCACAGTTGGACTTCATCTTAATCTCCATCTTGCAAGAGAAGTATTAAGCATATCATATACATCTAAATTTCTATCATTCTTTTCTGCTTATACTAAAGCCCAAGATAGCTGATGCAAATTATCAACGCATCTGAAACTGATTTTGAAAGGGATCAAGAGATTAATGCAGGAAACCTTTCAAATCATAGGCATGCTTTCTGCTATCTTGCTAAAGTTATTGGTTGTAACGTGTGTGTGTTGATAAATTTCGTGTATTCTCAAGTGTCTGTATGCTGGATGAAAAACACGAGTTTCTGGGAGAAAAAAAAATCCCTGCTACTTCCATATATGAGATTGACTAACATTGATGTTTTTGTATTGATGCCTCAAATGTTGGTGAAATGGATGTTAAAGTGATTGGAAGAAATTTTGGTGTTATTTTTGGGGATGGCAGCATATTTTTATTATTATTATTTTTTTTTTTGTTGTGTTTTTCATATTTTTTTATTTTTACTTTTTTGTTATTTTTTTACATGAGATTTTTTTATGTATCTACAGTTAAAACACTAGTATTTGTTTGATTGTTAGTTGTTACGTGTTAGTTGTTGATTCAGGGAACATAAAGACCATAAAAATATAATATAATTAATATTATATTAAATTTTTATGTTACTTCAACCCACAAAAGACTCTAACCCTATGGTACCTGTGGACAAGTTAAGGATACTCCCCACCTATTTTTTATTAATTTTATATATTTTTTATAATCCAGAAATTCTCTCTTAGAGACCAGTGGAAGTTTTATAAGCTACTTCAGTTTTCTGGTAAGCAGGGCAATGAAAGTCATTTCCCTCTTAAGTGCAATTACAAACACACATCTCTGTCTATCAGATTCAAACTCACAATCTTTTGGTTGGAGAGCTGAATATGCTAACCATTAAGCCAACTAAGCTGACAATTGATTTAATATTAAGAATGTATTTATTACTTTAAATCAATTAATTAATTTAAATAGTATCATTAATTAACATTATATTACATTGATACTTTTATCAATGTAATATAATGTTAAAACTACACTGACCTTGTTTATAATTACACTGTGTATCTATCCAGATTATTTGAATCATAAGATGTAATTGGGTTCATTCATTTTTCAATTTTGTTGAAATCATATAATTTGAATCAGTGAAATTAAACTTTGTCAGGGGAGAGTAGGGAAATTATGATTGTGTAAGAAATTTGAACTCCAGGGTTCATCTAAAACTGAGTGTGTGTGTGGTGTGGGGGAGTTCATTAGGTTATGATTATGACAAAATGAGAGATATGAATCTACAAGGTCAGTGTAGTATGTCTGTTAACTTCAAGTAATTCCTTCTAATTAGCCTTTCTATCAGGATGAGTATGCTTGATATTTCTGGATTTTGCAAAGGCATTGGACAGGTCATCTGACTGATTAGTGTTTAAATCATGATTAATATGAACAGCATTTGAAACTTGACTTCTGCTATCCTCACTTATTTCTAATGAGTGTAGATTGTAGAATAGTGGATTGAATAGACAACTAGTCAAGAGAAAGAGTTGTGATAATGGTTCATATGTTATTATAAATGTAACTGGTATTCTGTCACTCTTGGGAGATTTGTATTGACAAGCAATCTGTGTATCTGGGTTTGTTGTTAAGGTGTTAAAGAAGTTTATGGGGACTAGAAGAAGGTTGATAATAGCAGTTTCTTTATGGTGGTCATCATGGGTTTGTTAGAGAGAGGTTGTGTTTCAGCATTCTACTTACGTATTACAACTAGATGACAAATTCACTGGATAAAGAAGATGTATATATGGTGGTGTACTTGGATTTTCAAAAAGCCTTTGATAGACTGCCATGTGACAAGCTAGTAGCTAAATTGAAATAGATGGGATTAGATAACAAACTAGTCAGTTGGATAACTGATTGGCTGTCAGACAGGTATCAGCAGGTTCTGTATGAAGTAGTGGTATCCTGAAAGAGGGAAAAAAGTCACTAGTGGAGTGCTACAGGGATCCGTTTTGAGACCATTGTTATTTAATTTGTACGTAACAACATTGGGACCAGCTTAACTGGTTAAGTGCAACTGTTTGCTGATGATGCAAAGTTGGGAAGAGCTATGAGAAATAAAGCAGACATTATGTCCTTGCAGGAGGATATGAATAGACTATGTGAGTGGGCAGATGAGTAGTACTATCAATTGCAAAGTGCGAGGTCTTGAAATTTGGTAGGCAATGTTGGGATGGAGTACACAGCTTTAAAGAAGGTGGAGGAGATGAGAGATCTGGATGGTGAACAGAGACTTGACATTTAGGGCTCACATTGCTAAAATTGTAAGAACATGCCAATGAATCATGGCAATAATGATGAGGGTACTGATATGCAGAAGCAAAGAGGTTATGGTTCCCTTGTATAAGGTTTTGATCAGGCCACATATGGACTACTGTGCACAGATTTAGTCATCTGGTTTTTAGTGGGATGAGGATATATTGGAGAGGGTCCAGAGAAGGTTTAGTAAGTTAATGTCAGATCCAAAGAGAGATTCAGGGAATAATGCAACTTACAGAGCCTTGTGAATAGAAGAAGAGGAGATATGATTGAAGCATAAGTTGGAGAGGGGCTGTTACCAGATTAATGTGGAGGAGATTTTTCATAGAGGGAGGTGGGGGTAGAACTAAAGGCTATCCCTGGAAGCTGTATAAGGAGGATTATGACAGGGAAGTGAGAAACAGGTTCTTAGGATGGAGAGCGATTGGTGAGTCTCATGTATTGTCTGAAAGTGTGATGAGTGCAGAAACTATGAATGGGTTTAAGGCACAGTTAGATGATCTTTTTGCATGAGAGAGAATAGATCTCCCATGATGAGTCCTTTGGCTCCATGGAAGTTAGATGTTAATGATAATAATAAGCAGTATTAAGAGATTAGTGGATTGTTCATTCAGTGTAAGAATATATGAAGTTCTGTGTTTTGAAATTTAGAGGTAATGTTGGAAGAAGTTGCAGAGAGTGGATAGCATGGAATCTCTGCAGGTATATTGCAGAGGTGTGGAAGACAATCCACAAAATTTCTGCTTTGATGAGGAGGATGTTGACAAGGAGATGATTGTGCTCTTCTATAAGGCTTTGATCAGCTGCACCTGAACTTTTTACAGATTTGGTCACCAAGTTTTCATTATGATGCAGAATTCCTAGAAAGGATAGAGACAAGTAACCAAAGTTATTTCAAACTGTGAAGTCATGAGCGTAGCATAAAGGTTTGTAGGGGTTGTAGATTCTGTTAAATACACTGATTTTCATAAATTAGGGAGCAAAGCGAAAAATAATGATAACTCAAAAACGATAGATGAAATGCAATTTGGCAAAAGTTGTATGATATCAGATACAAAAGAAACATCCACAAAAATTGTAAATGAATATTTTAATTCAGTAACAAGTAAGTATATGATGACAGCAGTCAAAAACAAGAGGTCAAAATTACGCTGTTCAAAGAAGTAAGGAATATTTTCTTTTTTTGGAGGGGGGGATTGAGAGCAGCAGCACATCTACCTACAGTATCCCAGACATGCTCAATATGATTAAGGTTAGGATACTTAGCTAGTCAGTCCATTTGTACAGATGTCTCTTATTAAAGATATTGATTCACAAGCTTTGTTTGATGAGGATGAGCATTATCATCTTGTAGGATAAATGTATGCCATGTTGCATTTGCAGGATTCATTCCAGGAAGCATGTACAGATCAGTGCATCCACCCAACAAGATGCCTTCCCAAACCATCACATTGCTTTCACTATGTGTCACTTTCACGGATATTAGAAGAATGATAACATCCCTTGTTCTCTCCAGATCAGAGCACGCTTGGTATCTCTTTGTAAAAAACCAGGGATATGTTATCATCCCCCCTGATATCTATGAAAGAGACACCTATGGTGGAAGTAGTGTGATGGCTTGGGGAAGCATCTCGTTGGGTGGATGCACTGACTTGTGTGTGCTTACTAGCAGAACCATGATTGCTGCACTTATAGGGACAAGGTCCTAGACCACTATGTCCTATGCAGATTTGATAGGGGAGATACATGATAACGTATGTACTCATTGAGTGAAACTTGTGCACCGATATGGGCCAGCTAGATCTCCTGACCTTAATCCTATTGAATATATCTGGGATGGTCTAGATAAATGTGATGCTACTTTCAATCCCCCCAAACATTGAGGAACTTAGGATAGCTATGCAGGAGCACTGCTGCTGTTATTACCAACCGAGCTCCTGGATACCATTATAAAAGCATGAAAGATTGTTGTGAGCACTGTGTTGCTGTGAAGGTTGGCCACATTCCTTATTGAGGCTCTTAGACAATCTCATTTTGACCGTTGTTTTCATATGCCCATTTGTTACTGAATTAACAAATGGGAAATAAATTAACTATTCATTTACAATTTCTATGGGTGAATTTACAAGTTCTTTCATATTATACTGCTTTTCGCTGAGTTTCATAAAAATTCATTGTACAGTTTTTGAGTTCTCGGGATTTTTTTCTTTGTTTCTTAATTTATGGAAATCAGCATAAAAGAAGCAGAGGTGATATGACTGATATAAGTTATTCAGATGAGTAGGATAAGAATGAGAACCAGCCCTCTGGAAACTTCACATAGATGGTAAGCAGGAGTGCAAAGCATAGCTTTTTTTTTTTTTTTTTTTGCATGGAGAGTGGTAGATGATCGAAATGCATTGCTAGAGATTGTAAATGAATTTAGATTGTGGCATTTAGAATGAATCTCCCTGAATAAGTCTTTTGATCCCATAAGCTATATTATTTAAAAAATAAATAAATTATAATAAGTATTATTATTATTACATGACATCTCCAAGCAGTCTAAAGACTCGTCAAGGGGAGGGTACCTGCTTTACAACTCTGTGTCCACCACTTAATCCACCAACTACACTGAACTGCCACTACCATCATCATCATCAACATCATCTACTGCCCACCACTACCACTAGCATTTTTTGTTTGTAAATTGCATGCATTCTGAAAACTGATTTGTCTATATGAAGGATGAAAAACCCAAATTTCCTGGAGAAAAAACCCTGCTACCTCCATATGAGATTGGCTAGCTCACTTTCAAATGAAAAAAAAAAACCCACATTAAGATTCCTCCTGTCATGACGAGAAGGGCCCAGTCGAAGGGTGCAATGTACTGTTGTTCTTCCAGTTGCACCACATTTTTCCAATTGCACTATACCACTTTGCTTATGCTTGGCTAAAGTATTAAACAAAGATATCATTTCTTGTCTAGTTTAATGTACTTTATAAACAAGTGGAAGAACTTTTTGTATAATAATAATTATTTTGTGCTTTATGATTTTCAGTTAGCATCTTCAAGGCCATCTTAATTTTGGATTAATCTGGCATTCCAGATTAATGCTATGATAAACTTAACTCTACAACTTAGATTTTCTCAGTTGTATTTCAGTATTTTACTACAGTGTAGATGCATCTTTCGTTCATAGATTCTTGTTCATCTGGATGCATACTGTCAAAATAGTATTCACAGATGAATGTTGTTTTTCTTTAAATTTGACAACTTTTAGTAGTGCAATTTCATTTTATAAAACATACAAAATTATACAAAAAGACAAAATTATATGAAATTATTGTTAATGAGATCAGATAGCCACAAGCCATTTATTTGTTATACCACTTATTTGTATATTTCTTGTGATTTTGGCTCTTTATTGCAAGAACTTTTTTTGAGAAATCCTTGCCATTTTTGTCCAAGATTGACAAATTTAGATTAACTTTTTTTTTTTTTTTAAAAAAAAAAAGAAATACATCAATAATTACAAAATCTCTTTTAAGTGGTTTGATCATTCTGATACTTGCATGATATATGATATGAAATATATCTGTGAATACTCTATACTTTTTACAGGTCCTAAGTAACATTCATACAGTAAGGGCAAAGTATGATTTTAAAACACCAAAAGTTTGGAATTTCTCTGCAAAGGTAATTTAGACATCTTATTTTTATTTGTTATTAAAGAAATTTGATTTTAAATATAAATATAATGATCATTCTAATATATAACAACAAAGCCTGGTGGAAATGGAGCTGACCTACCGTAACCAACCGATTGAGTATAATAAATCAAATTAGTTAAAATTACTAGATCAAAATTTATTTCAGAAAGAATACCACACAAACACACACACACACACACATAAAAGACTACATGAAAATTCTTGAAAGGAAAAAGATCATGAAAACTTCAAATTTAGTACTTCAGTTATTTTTCTTTTAAGGGGGTGCTTAAGGGTCAAAGCTGTATAACTGAGAGGAGACCTCCACATAGCCTTTAAAGGAATGCGGAGAACCGACCAGGGCTTCTGACCTAATGTCCAATCCTCACCTTCTCGTGGTGCACCCTGTTGGGTATCTACTTTGAAACTGAACGAACGAGGATGGGCTGGCAATTTGGGATTTAGCCGACCAAATTGTATTCTTATTGGTTAAATCAAAATAAAAAATGATGGTACAACATGACAAAATTTCATGCCGGCTGGGGCGTCGCCCGGTTAAACAAGGCCCCCGTTGTTTTCGCCAGGGAACCAGGGCGAACAGCGAAAAGTCAGCTACTGGAACAAATATGAAAACAAACCCCAACTCAACATCACCAGAGTTAAAGATCGGTACTATCAACGTAAGAAGCCTGAATGGCAAAGAAATGGAGCTAGCTGAGGAATTAGATAAGTACCAGATCGACATAATAGGGGTGACTGAAACAAAAAAGACCAAAACTGGTGAGGTCTTTCTGAGCAATAAATACAAAATGTTATATTCAGGCAATGACAATCAAGGAAAAGAAGGAGTAGCCATAGTATTCAACACAAAATACGAGGCTAATCTTCTTGAATGGCAGTCAGTCTCAAGTAGAGTAATGTGGGCAAATATGAGAATGGGGAACTGGACAATGAGACTTATTTGTGCCTATGGTCCCACAGAAGGTTCTACTAAGGTAGAAGTAGAGGAATTTTTTGAGGCTTTAGAAAAAGCAACTGACACAATGAAAAAGGAAAAGTTGGTCCTTGTTGGGGATCTAAATAGTAGAGTAGGAAATGACTGTGAGACATACAAAAATATTTTGGGAAAATTTGGAGAAAAGCGCAAAGCTAATAATAATGGCAAATATCTGTTGGATTTCTGCTCAGGACATGGACTGGTTATTACTAACACCATGTTCCAACATAAAAATGTGCACAAATTCACATGGAGAGAAGAGACTAGGAATAAGAAAAGTCTCATTGACTATGTTATTGTTGATAGTGATGTTTTCTCCCTGGTGCAGGACACCAGAGTGTACAGAGGATTTGAAATTGGAAGTGATCACTATTTAGTCTTGAGCAGGATAAAATTGAATTTCATATTGAAAAGAATAACATGTAAGAAAGTTTTAAAGCGAATAAAAGTTGAGCAGCTCTCAGATGTGAACTGTAGACTAAAATACAGAAATATTATTGAAAAGAAAATGAAAGAGTTTGAGAACAGGAATCAAACCTTGGAGATTCAGTGGCAAACTCTGAAGGAAACATTGATTGATTCTGCCAGAGAGGCATGTGGTGAGGTTGTGTGCAAGGATAAAAAAATCAGAACTCCCTGGTGGACACAGGAAGTTAAAGAGGCAGTGAAGGAAAAGAAGAAAGCATATCAAAAGTTCCTGGCAAATAAGTCAGCTTTTACTCTTACAGAATACAGAGACAAATGTAAGAAAGCTAAACAGTGTGTAAAACTGGCTAAACAAAAGTCATGGGAGGACTTTGGCAAGAATATAGAAAATAAATATCAAGAAGGTGGCAAAATATTCTGGAGGTTGTTGAAGAAGCTTAGGAATGGAGGAAAGAGTGCTGTAAAAGGAATTAGAGATGATAAAGGTGAAATGAAAACAGGAGAAAAAGATATCCTTGAAGTATGGAGTAATTACTTTGAAAAACTGCTAAATGAAACAAGCAGTGATGACAGCACAGTGGTAAAAAACACTGACCAGGCATGCAGTCAGGAATACATATCCATACTTGAAGTAGAAAAAGCCATCAAAGGCTTGAAATGTGGAAAGGCAGCAGGAGTAGATGATATTCGACCAGAAATGCTGAAGTATGGTGGTATAAGAGTCTTACAGTGGCTGCACTGCATAGTTCAGAAAGCCTGGACAGAGGGACGAATTCCCGATGATTGGAGTAAAGCTCTCATAGTACCCATATATAAAAAGGGAAATAAGACTGAATGTGAGAATTACAGAGGTATTTCCCTACTGAGTGTTCCCGGCAAGATCTATGCAAGTATACTTGAGAAACGGTTGAGAAGAATTGTGGAAGAAAAGCTTGGTGAAGAACAAGCTGGATTCAGGCCAAATAGAGGCTGTCAAGATCAGATCTTCACTTTACGACAAATAGTCGAGAAAGCATGGGAATATAACAAAGATCTGTATTTAAGTTTTGTCGATTTGGAAAAGGCATATGACAAGGTGCCAAGAGAGAAGCTATTCAATACGCTGCAGTTATATGGTGTCAATGGGGCATTATATCAAGCAATACTTAGTCTTTATTTGAGTTGTGAGTCAGCAGTTAGAATTGAAGGAAGTTCAGGAAGATGGTTTAATGTTAAATCTGGTGTGAGACAAGGATGTACATTATCCCCTCTGTTATTCATTATCTATATGGATCACATTATGAAGGAATGTGGTATTAAACCTGATATCAAAATTGGAGATGTTAATGTCAGCTCTTTGCTTTATGCGGATGATGTTATACTTCTAAATAAATCCGCTACAAGTCTGCAAGATTCTCTGACTAAATTGAATAGCTGTTGTAATAGATATGGTATGAAGGTCAGCAATAAAAAGACAAAGACGATGAAAATAGGCAGAATCATTGAAAATGTCAACTGTGTTGTGAATGGAGAACCTGTGGAACAAGTAAAACATTTCAGCTACTTAGGCACAATTTTTACTGAAGATGGTAAACTAAATATAGAAATAGACAACAGAATCAGCAATGCTGGTATCGTGGGAAGTCAATTGAATAAATTCATATGGAATAAGAGAGAAATTAGTCGGAACACTAAATTAGCTGTATACAAGACTGTGTTCAAACCAATTTTAACTTATGGATCTGAGAGCTGGGTCAGAAGTAAAACACTTGACCAAAGACTAGAGACCGCAGATATGAGAGTCCTGAGAAAGATTAGAGGCGTGAACAGATGGCATCAATGGCAATATCATATTAAAAATGAGGATATTAGGAAAGAACTTGACATTGTCAGCATCCAGGAATGCATTAGCAGAGCTAATCTCAGATGGTATGGTCACTTAAATAGAATGGGAGAGGAAAGATTAGCAAAACAAGTGTTCTCTGCCAGGTTGGCAGGAAAACGACCCAGAGGAAGACCAAGATATAGGTGGATTGATACGGTACAAAGTGCCTTAGATGATAGAAATATAAGATCTGATAATGTTGGAGTCTTGACAAGTAACAGACTGATTTGGAGGAAAATTGTAGATAGGAAGTTAGTAATGATGTAATTTTTTCATGTAGTACTGTCATATCCTGTACACCCCTTGAGGGTACATGGCAGGAATTTGATGATGATGATGATGATGATGTTATTTTTCTTGGGGTGTTTAAGGGTCAAAGCTGTATAACTGAGAGGAGACCTCCACATAGTGTTTAAAGGAATGCGGAAAACCTACCAGGGCTTTTGACCTAATGTCTAATCCTCACCTTCTCTTGGTGCACCCTGTTGGGTATCTACTTGGATACTGAATGAACGAGGATGGGCTGGCAATTTGAGATTTAGCCAACCAAATTGTATTCTTATTGGCTTAAACCAAAATACAAAATGACGGTACAACATGACAAAATTTCATGCCGGCTGGGGCATCGCCTGGTTAAACAAGGCCCCCATTTCTGCCAGGGAACCAGGGCAAACAGCGAAAAGTCAGCTTCTGGAACAATCCCTAAAACACACCCCAACTCGACATCACCAGAGTTAAAGATCGGTACTATCAACATAAGAAGCCTGAATGGCAAAGAAACGGAGCTAGCTGAGGAATTAGATAAGTACCAGATCGACATAATAGGGGTGACTGAAACAAAAAAAGACAGAAACTGGTGAGATCTTTCTAAGCAATAAATACAAAATGTTATATTCAGGCAATGACAATCAAGGAAAAGAAGGAGTAGCCATGATATTCAACAATAAATACAAGGCTAATCTTCTTGAATGGCAAGCATTCTCAAGTAGAGTGATATGGGCAAATATCAGATTGGGGAACTGGAACATCAGACTTATTTGTGCCTATGGTCCCACAGAAGGGTCTACTAAGATAGAAGTGGAAGAATTTTTTGAGGCTCTAGAGAAAGCTGCTGACACAATGAAAAAGGAAAAGTTGGTCCTTGTTGGGAATCTAAATAGCAGAGTAGGAAGTGATTGTGAGACATACAAAAATATTTTGGGAAAATTTGCAGAAAAGCGCAAAGCTAATAATAATGGCAAATACCTGTTGGATTTCTGCTCAGGACATAGACTGGTTGTTACCAACACAATGTTCCTACATAAAAATGCACAAATTCACATGGAGAGAAGAGGCAAGGAATAAGAAAAGTCTCATTGACAATGTTATTGTTGATAGTCATGTTTTCTCCCTGATGCAGGGAGAAAACATCACTATCAACAATATTCACCAGAGTGTACAGAGGATTTGAAATTGGAAATGATCAGTATTTAATCTTGAGCAGGATAAAATTTAATTTCATATTGAAAAGAATAACATGTAAGAAAGTTTTAAAGTGAATAAAAGTTGAGCAGCTCTCAGATGTGAGCTGTAGACTAAAAATACACAAAGATTATTGAAGAAAAAATGAAATATTTTGAGAACAGGAACCAAACCTTGGAGATTCAGTGGCAAACCTTGAAGAAAACCCTGATTGATTCAGCCAGAGAGGCATGTGGTGAAGTTGTCTGCAAGGATAGAAAAATCAGAACTCTATGGTGGACACAAGAAGTAAAAGAGTCAGTGAAGGAAAAGAAGAAAGCATATCAAAAGTTTCTGGCAAATAAGTCAACTTGTGCTCTTAGAGAATACAGAGACAAATGTAAGAAAGCTGATCACTGTGTAAAACTAGCTGAACAAATCTCAGGTGAGGACTTTAGCAAGAACATAGAAAATAAATATCAAGAAGGTGGCAAAATATTCCGGAGGTTGTTGAAGAAGCTCAGAAATGGAGATAAGAGTGCTGTAAAAGGAGTTAGAGATGATAAAAGTGACAGGAAAACAGGAGAAAAAGATATCCTTGAAGTATGAAGTAATTACTTCAAAAATTGCTAAATGAAACAAGCAATGATAGCACAGTGGTAAAAACACTCAACACTCATGCAGTCAGGAATATATAATCCATACTTGAAGTAGAAAAAGCCATCAAAGGCTTGAAATGTGGAAAGGCAGCAGGAGAAGATGATATTCGACCAGAAATGCTGAAGTATGGTGGTATAAAAGTCTTACTGTGGCTGCACTGCATAGTTCAGCAGACATAGACAGAGGGGACGATTCCCGATGATTGGAGTAGAGCTCTTATAGTACCCATATATAAAATGGGAAATAAAACTGAATGTGAGAATTACAGAGGTATTTCCCTACTGAGTGTTTTTCCTGGTAAGATTTATGCTAGTATACTTGAGAAACAGTTGAGATTAATTGTGGAAGAAAAGCTTGGTGAAACACAACTGTATTTAGGCCAAATAGAGGCTGTTAGGATCAGATCTTCACTTTACAACAATTAGTCGAGAAATCAGAGGAATATAACAAAGATGTGTATTTAAGTTTTGTCGATTTGGAAAAGGCATACGACAAGGTGTCAAGAGAGAAACTATTCAATACGCTAAAGTTATATGGTGTCAATGGGTCATTATATCAAGAAATACTTAGTCTTTATTTGAGTTGTTAATCAGCAGTTAGAATTGAAGGAAGTACAGGAAGATGGTTTAATGTTAAATCTGGTGTGAGACAAGGATGTACACTATCCCCTCTTTTATTCATTATCTATATGGATCACATTATGAAGGAAATGGTATTAAACCTGATATCAAAATTGGAGATGTTAATGTCAGCTCTTTGCTTTATGCAGACAATGTTATACGTCTAAATAAATCTGCTGCATCTGCAAGATTCCCTGACTAAATTGAATCACTGTTGTAATAGATATGGTATGAAGGTCTGCAATAAAAAGACAAAGGCAATGAAAATAGGCAGAATCGTTGGAAATGTGAACTGCATTGTGAACGGAGAACTAGTGGAACAAGTAAAACATTTCAGCTACTTAAGCACGATTTTTTAGTGAAGACGGTAAATTTAATGTGGAAATAGACAACAGAATCAAAAAGCTGGAATGTAGGAAGTCAACTGAATAAATTCATATTGAATAAGAGAGAAATTAGTCGGAACACTAGCTGTATACAAGACAGTGTTCGAACCAGTTTGAACTTATGGATCTGAGAGCTGGGTCAGAAGTAAAATACTTGACCAAAGACTAGAGACTGCAGATATGAGAGTCCTGAGAAAGATTAGCGGCTTGAACAGATGGCATCAATGGCAATATCATATTAAAAACTAGGATATTAGGAAAAAACTTGACATTTTCACCATCCAGGAATGCATTAGCAGAGCTAATCTCAGGTGGCATGGTCATTTGAACAGAATGGGAGAGTTAAGATTAGCAAAACAAGTGTTCTCTACCAGATTGCCAGAAAAACAACCCAGGGGAAGACCAAGATATAGGTCTTCCTCTGGGTGGATTGATACAGTACAAAGTGCCTTAGAAGACAGAAATATAAGATCTGATAATGTTGGTGTCTTGACAAGTAACAGACTAATCTGGAGGAAAATTGTAGATAGGAAGTTAGTAATGATGTAAATTTTTCATGTAGTACTATCATATCTTGTACACCCCTTGAGGGTACATGGCCAGAATTTGATGATGATGATGATGATTTTTGTTATGTTTTTTATTTAGTACTAAACTTATATTGAAGTTAAAAATAGTATAAAATTGTAAATAGTGCAGAAAGGAAGAACCAAGAAATATATATCGAAATATGAAATATTTTATTATTTATTCATATGGGGTTTCTCCCTCTCTCCCATCACTTTTATTTGGCAGTTTGAAAGTCTTCCTAATGAGGGATTAGGTATGTATATTTTATGTAAATCTGTGTGTGCGTTCACAAGGCTTGTTTGCCTGTTCTGAGGGACCGGACTGCAAGTGAAAAAATCCTCTACCTCCGTATGAGACTGGCTAAGTCACCTTTAGTCAAAAGAGACCAAATAAAGGTTCCTCATGTCATAGACAGGAATCAAACCCAGGTCTTTCTGACTAAAGAGCTTTGTCTATACAGAGGCTCTTATATGTTTATATTTTGATTATATATATATATATATAGGTAGTCCTCGACTTATGACGCTGTATGTTCCAACCTCTCTGTCGTAAATCGATTCTGATGTAAGCCGAGGACTTTTGTTAATTCTTGATTTGTTTGATTTCTGTTATAATATTTTCATAAATTAAGTTTCTATTTAACTTGAAACGGTGAAAAATGTATAAACTTACATAAACATTTATAAATTATTTATTAGCACATACAAATACATAAACACAAAATTAAGAAAGAAAAATATACATAAATGTATATCAAAAGTGATGCACTTACTTTATTTTAAAATTCCTGTAAATGTTAGTAAACATAAACAAATAAAAACTTACTAACAGTGTCTTTAATTAAACAGGCGAGTAATTGCCACTTATTTGGACGATATGGTTATTTCTCCAATCAGGAGTATCTTTTTTAATCAGAAAATTGGTTAATGTTGTCTGTTGGGTTGTTTCTTCATATGTTTTGCAGTAACATTTCTTTTCGGCTTGGGCAAAGTGATCAGTGTCTGGATCCATATTTTCGAGTAGTTGACGTCCTTGATTTAGTTTAGAAAATACTTCAGCTAATCCTTTTACCATAATTTTTTTTAACGATTTGTCTTCTTCATCTTCCTTGTTATTCCTATCTTCTCCTACAACTCTTCCGTTTTGGAAAATCAAGTCTTGATCAATCAGTTCACCTTCTTCGTGATCTGCTAATTCTTCTATATCGGTAATATTGATTTCTAAATCCAGTTTTCTTGCAATTTCAACGATTTGTTCTAACATGCTATGCTCATTGTACTCTTCGAGTGTCTCCTGCGTATATATATTTTAATAATAATAATATAGTAGTAACTTCTTCCAAATTCCTCGTATACATTGTTCCCATACTTCCTTCCATGAAGTTCCAAATGTTCTGGATACATTGGTTAATATCGTAATTTTTCCAAAAATTGCGTAATATTATAGCATCGTTGTCCATTGCTTGAGAAAATGTAGTTTTCAGGTAATATGTCTTGAATGTAGCAATCGAACCTTAATCCATAGGCTGAATCACAGCTGTTGCATTGGGCAGTAGATACATCACATTTATATTTTCATTCAAATCGCTGATGTGAAGAGGATGTCCTGTAGCATTGTCAAGCAGCAATAGAATTTTAAAAGGAATGTTTTTTTCAAGACAATAGGCATGTACTTCTGGAATAAAACAATTTAAGAACTGGTCTTCGAATAAAACAATTGTCATCCAAGCCTTAGGATTACTCCTGTAGTAAACCGACAATTTATTCTTGTCAATGTTTTTCAAAGCTCTGGGTAAACAAGAAATACTTTTAATTTAACACCAGCAGCATTTCCTCCAGGAAGAAGTGTAATCCTGTCTTTAAATGCCTTAAAACCAGGTGTCGATGTAACTTCTCTGTGAAAGTAAGTTCGTTATGGCATTCTTTTCCAGAACAGTCCAGTTTCTGCTCTAGCAAATATCCTTCATTTGTTATCATCTCTTTCAGATTTTTCTTGAAACTTTCGGCACTTTCAAAATCGGAACTAGTAGCTTCTCCCATTATTCGTATGTTATGTAAGTTAAATCGGCTTTTGAATCGATAAAACCAACCTTTTCTAGCGTTAAATGTATGCTCACCATATTTATCTTCTTGTTGTTTCCTTAAATTGTCAAATAGGCTGTGTGCTTTTGGTGATGTAAACAAACTGAGAGGAATATTCTTGTTGATTTGGTCATCTATCCATATCATTAAAAGCTTCTCCATTTCATGAATCGGCCCTTCTCTTTTTTTCGTTAAAATTGTACATTTCATATTAACTGTCCCTTTAGCTGCCTCCATTATTCTTGATTTATCTTTTATGATTGTTGAAACAGTTGAATGTGATAGTTTTTCTTCTTGTGCTATTTCACTGAATTTCTTTCCTTTGTCATATGCTTTAATGACCTTCATTTTAACATCTAAACTTAAAACTTTCCTCACCTTCTTTTTTATGTTGGAATTTTCATCAGTAGTTTTACTTTTCTTACTGGACATGATAGGGTTACGACGAGATACAAAAATTGCAGTGAGAGAAAACCGAACACTTTGACTGCTGATTAGCAACTATCCTGCCGAAGGCTGTGAGAAGTGGATGAATCATAGCAGTGGCTATTGTGTATTGGTGATAGGCTTTGCTTGTCGACTAACGGCAAAGGCAATGTGATATATGTATGTATATGCTGGCGGCAAAGTTAAATTAGAGAATTTTTAATAATAATAATTGCTGGCAGCAAAGTTAAATTAGAGAATTTTAATAATAATAATTTCTGGTGACAAAGTTAAATTAGAGAATTTTTGATAATAATAATTTCTGGTGACAAAGTCAAATTAGAGAATTTTTAATAATAATAATTTTTGCCGTTGTAAGTGCGAATCGTCGTAAGTCGAGGACTACCTGTATATATTAATTGATTTTTGTAAAAAATCTTTATAAAACTCCTTTAATATCTTAAGTTTCTATCATGTTCCTCCTTTTCCACCTATCAACTAAACTTTAGCCCACAAACCTTCAATCTATCCTCATAGGGAGTATTCCACAGACCTGTGACCATCTTGGTCACTCGTCTTTGAATCTTTATGACCACCTCCTGGTTCCCCAAGAAACCCAGGTGATCAACTTTGTGTGCAGTAGTCAAGATATGGCTGAATCATTGCCTTATGAAGAGGGATCCTTATCTTAACTTGTTAATGTGTTTCTCAACATCCAAGTAATTCGTTTTTACCAACTTTTGCAGTAAGCCCTCTGAACTTTAACTCTTTGTACTGTCCATTATTATCCCCAAGTCCCTAGCTTCATTAATTTCCTGCAAACCAATACCATCAGTATAATACACCATATGCAACTTTTTCAACCTGAAGTGCATAAAACCTTACATTTTACATTAAATTGACAATAATTTTTTTTGCCCATAATGCCAATTTATTTAAATCATCCTGCAGGATATCTACATGACCTTTATCAACTATTGCTCTCCCCCAGCTTTGCAGTATCAGCAACAATTGAATATCCCCTCTTAAATCTTTCTCTATGTCATTGATATACAAATTAAAGAGTAGTGGCCCTAGTGCTGAAACCTGAGGTACTCCAGTAGTCACCATCATTCTCCTAGACTCTACCCCACCATATGCTACTCTCTGGTGTCTGTCCATCAGCCATAGCCTCATATTCATTCCCACCCTCTCCAGTTTTTGTAATAACTTTCCATGTGGTATTCTGTCATATGCCCTGGCAAAGTTGAGCAATTTCATGGTGTAGCCATTACCTTTATCCAGTTCTGCTATCACTTTATTATAAAATGTGAATAAGTTATTAAGACTGAACCTACCCTTTACGAAGCTTGCTGCCCACTAGAGTATCACATCCCTATCCATCCACTGTTATATTTTACCTTTCACCAATTTTTCCAATACTTTAACAGCCACTCCCAATATATTAATATATATTAATTGGTCTGTAGTTTCCTGCCTCTGTCTTAGAACCAACTTTATGCTATGATAATATCTTACCCTATTTCCACTCCCTTGAAAACCTATCAGAAATATTTCGAGGCTTAGAATGAACAACTTTGTCAGAGGAAATGCCTATTATTATCATCTGAGACCTTCATAGAGTCAAGGACTCATCGAGGGAGGCTATAATTCACCCAAAACATTTGTCATGCCTTCAATTAAATTCATTCACACTAGATGCACTCACTACCCCTAAAGGCAAAAACTATTCCACTCACTCACTGCTCTGGGAGAAAACCTAGCTCTTACCCTTTTCTTGACTGTGAGCAAACTTAACTTCCATGGATGTTCCCATGTTCTCTCTCTCTCTCTCTCTCTCCCCCCACCTTCCATATAATGAAAAATTCCATCAGATGATATCCTAAGAGGGTGATCTGAAAAGTTCTCGGCCTAACAATGAAAAAAGGAATTTATAATTTCAAAATTATTTTTATTTTTCAACATAATCTTCCTTAAGACTAATACATTTATTCCAGCAATGCTCCATGCGATTACCCCTTCCCTGTAGTGGTTCTCACTAAGATCTGCAAAATACCCTCTACAGCTGCAATCACCTCTTGATGCGAAGAAAAACGCCGACCTGTGAGGAAGAGTTTTAGTTTTGGGAAGAGATAGAAGTCAGAGGAAGCCAAATCTGGGGAATAGGGTGGATGTTCCAACAATTCATAGTGCAGACCCCTTAATTTTTAAGGGGTCTGCACTTTGATAGACTGCAGTCATTGATAGAATGACTTGCAATTTCACATGGTTGCCTATGACAGATGTACTAACTTGGAAAAAAAAAATCTTACTGACAGTCTTGCCATCTATGGTCGAGGCCGAGAAGTTTTCACCACCCTTGTACCTGGGTTTTCAGAACACCCATTCAAAGGTATATAAACCTCTATCATATCACCCCCTCTTTCTACTGTTAACAAGAGTCTGCAATTACATACTTGCAATCTGTCCTCATAATCTAAATCCCATAATCTGGATATAATCTTTGTGACTCTTCTTTGCACCCTTTCCACAGCTTCTTTATTCCCTTGGAACCCAGGAGACCGAATCTTCGTACAATAATACAGGTGTGGTCTTATCAATCCTTAGAAAAATCCAACATTATTATTATTATTATTTGACACCTCCAGAGAGTCCAAAGACTCATCAAGGAAGGGCACCTACTCTACAACTCTCTGTCTCCACCAACCGCAACTACTTTCATCATCTACACCAACGCTATCTACCACCGACCATCACCACTATTATTTTCACAGACAATTACAAACATCCATGTCCATGGTGGGATTTGAACCTGCAGCCTTTTGGCTGGAGAGCGGATATGCTAACCACTCAGCTAACCAGGCTGGCTCGGATACACTATATATACACAAAGAGTGTGGGTATACTATTATCATGGTGTATCCATTCCCTTTTTAGAATGTGGATGTAACATTGTTATAAAATATAAGCAAATTGCTAAAGCATGACCTTCCTTTAGTAAACCCATGCTGTTCCTTGTAAAGTTTTGTCTACCCATTTTGTCATGCCGGCCTTGTTGGCCGAGTGGTTAGTGTACCTGCTCTTCAGCCGATTCAGCCGAAAGACTGCGGGTTTGAATCCTGCTGTGGCATGGATGTTTGTGATTGTCTGTGAATATACTAGTGGTGGTGGTGATCACCAGTAGATGACATTGGTGTAAATGATGAAGGTAGTTGCAGTTGGTGGAGATGGAAAGTTGTAGGTAGATGCCCTCCCTCAATGAGTCCTTGGACTCCCTGGAGGTGTTACGTAATAATAATAATTTCTGTATGCAAGTTCTTACCAACTTCACTAAAATCTTCACTACCACACCAGAGATACTGATAGGTTGGTAGTTAGACACATTAGTTTTTGTCCTGCCCTTGTATACTGGAACTATCATACATTCCTTCCATTCCTGTGGTATCATTCCTGAGCTGATTGAGTTTTGGATATTGGGACGGGATGGCATATCAGCCATCCAGTCTCACTGTTGTGTTCACATTTATATTTTTTAATGGAGAAGGACCAGGTCAATACAATTGGTGTTACCAACAAAGAAGAAAAAAAACTGGTGAGATTCTTCTGAATAACAAATACAAGATGTTATATTCAGATAGTAATGATCAGACAAAGGAATACTATAGAGTAGCTATAGCATTCAACACTAACATGAGGATACACAAGAAGAAAACCTGGTCCTTCTTGAATGGCAGGCAATATCAAGTAGAGGGATATAGACAGTCCTCCCATAAAAAATTCTAATGAGGAAGAAGTGGAGGAATTTTTTGTCATTAGAGAAGGCATTTGACAGTAAAAAAAGTTGGTCCCATTCGGAGATCTTAATAGCAAAGTAGTAAATGAATACCAGACATACAGAAATATTTTGGGAAAATGTGCAAAAATTCACATGGAAAGAAGACAAAAGAAATAAGAAAAGCCTCATTAACCATGTTATTGTTGATAGTGATATCATCATGTTGGTTCAGAACACAAGAATGCGCAGAAGATTGGAAATAGAAAGTGATCACCATTTAATTTTGAGCAGGATAAAATGGGATATTGTACTGAAAATAAAAGTTTTAAAAAGAATCGAAGTCAAACTGGTTTCAACGGTGAAATGTAGGCTCAAATATACAAATATTGTTCAAGAAAAAATAAAAGATTTGAAGCTAGAACCTTAGAGACTCACTAGAAAACTATGAAGAAAACATTCATTGATTCAGCCATGGATTTATTTGGTGAAGTTGTCTGCCAGCATAACAAATTAGAACTCCATGGTGGACACAGAAGTTAAAAGGGGCAATCATGGAAAAGAAGAATGTATTGAAAATTCCAAGGCAAATAAATTGGCGTATGCTCTAAGAGAGTCCATAAAAAATGTAAGCAAATGATGCAGTATGTAAAAGCAGCTAAACAAAAATTGTGGTAAGACTGCAGTAAGAATATAGAAGATAAATATCAGGAAGGCGGTGAAACATCTTGATACTGTTTAGAGGGCTTAAAAGAATACTGTGAAAAAAAAAAAGGAATCAGAGATAATAATGGTGACTTAGAAACTGAAGATAAAGATATTCTAGATGTCTAGAGTAATTATATGAAACATTACTGAATGAAATAAGAAGTGATAGACCAAGAATAGAATAGTCAAGAAATGTTGTCAGAAATACATTTCAATATTTGAGGTAGTAAAAAAAATTCCATCACAACCTGAATAAAGGTAGTAAATTGTGTAAAGCTGGAGTAGATGATATTCAATTAGAAATTCTCAAATATGGAGGTAAAAGATTTAAAGTGGATACACTATTATTCAGATGGCCTGGAGAGAGAGAGAGAAGGTCAAATACCAGATGATTGTAGTACAATTGGTATAGTACCCATCTATAAAAAGAGGAAATTCATGGTGGAGGTTTAATGGAATATTATCAGCACTGAGAAAGGATTAAAATTAATTTTAATGCTTCCAATATTTCGTCTCAGTAACAGAGACACCTTCAGTGATTACAAATAACTTTTTGTAACAACACACACAAATACAATACAATGATAAGTAAAACAAGTGAACGAAACTGAAGTCCTCTCTAGGTGGTGTGCCCTCTATGGGTGTTTGCAGGTGGCTTAGGATCTAAAGAGGGATCTCTGATAATTAATGTTTCCCAAATTTTGGGAAGTTTTATGCCACTGTATTTGTTTAAATTAGGTTGATTCCTGAGTGCAGATGCAGATTCAAAAAACAGTCTTTCTTTTTTGAATTTACTATAGTGGAGCCATAGACTCTCTTCTCCTCTAAAACCTTCTATCTGGCTAAGATATGTAGATGATGTTGTTTGATCTTGAATGATTGCTCTATCAAGAATAGAACTGCTCCATTCAAGATTTAACAAAAGAACAATATCAAGCAAAAGCACACTTGTACTCTTGGCAAAGCAGACATGATATGTGAAGATGCAGATATTAACCTTGCTAAAAAAAAAGGAATTAAAATATAAAAGAAGAGGTTGAATCTTAAATTAAAATGAAATCGAAGGAGGAAATAAATATTAAATTGTACTATGTTTAAGGTTATTGTCTAAAATAGATGGAATCTTAATTTGTCAAAAACATCAATATTAAAATATGCCATGTATAAAGTCTTGTATCATCGTACAAACGAAAGTTCAAAGGTTGCAGTTTTACCACCACAGATGACATAATGAGTGATGATTAGGCATTCGTGGAATGTGCAAGAAATTCGTGTTCCCCGAAAAAGGTGATGCGCGTACAGCAAGGAAGTGATGTCACTCGGTAACAGCAAATGGGAGAGCGTCGTAGACAAGTTTGGAGTGCGGAAAGAGGGCGCTATAATGGGGTTTAAAACGGATTCACATCATTGAGAGGGATTCCTTTTGCTTCCTTTTACATTTTTCTCCTGGTTCCTGTGGTGTTCCCCGGTTGTGTGTGCCCTCCCCGCGGGTCTCCTGCTCGAAGTTCCCGAGTAGATCAGCATGCCTGATACCCGACAAGATGTGTGAAGACGGCAAAGCGGCAGCGTGTTTCCTGTTGCTGAGCGATGTGAATTGAAGAAAATATAGCACGAGATGGTGGCAGTGTTCAAATTTTAGACCATCAGTGTAGATCTAACTGATGACAAAGCAGCAAAGGTAAATCATGTTAGAAGCGGCGACACGAAAAGTTCGTAAGCCCAGAAGAAACAAGTGGCTAATTCCGATGAGCACGTGACTCCTACGTGGCAGCAATTCATCATACAGAGGGACAATCTATAGCAAAGAACAGATGGAAGGATCTAAAATCATCTAACGAGGTGGCAATGTACAAATCTTCCCTTTTTTGTGTTGTCTATTGGTGATGAAAGTGTAAAATGGACAGAGTAGAGAAAAGAAGAGAGAGAGATTTTTGAGACAGTTTCCTGTGTTATGTTAATCGAATTGGACTGGTAGCCTAGTTCATAAGTTGTCTAGACCAAGTTTAATGTGTGTGGGTCGTTAATAGCAGTAATCTAGTTTAATACCGACATCCATGTTTGTGATATAGATGAACATAAGATTCTCATGAGTATATTTGAATAGCCTGTCTGTTTGATTATTGTTACCTTACTTTACTTGTATTTTAGTATTAACCTTGATTTGTTTGAATATATGTGTTGTTTAAATTGTAATGTTCTTAGATAAATAATAAATATATTTTTCCATTTATACTTGAGTTTGTCTGAGTAAGAGATTGAATTTTACCACTCACGAAAATATCGACCCCCCCCCCCACCCCCCCCCCCCCCCACCCCCCCCCCCCCCCACCCCCCCCCCCCCCCACCCCCCCCCCCCCCCACCCCCCCCCCCCCCCACCCCCCCCCCCCCCCACCCCCCCCCCCCCCCACCCCCCCCCCCCCCCACCCCCCCCCCCCCCCACCCCCCCCCCCCCCCACCCCCCCCCCCCCCCACCCCCCCCCCCCCCCACCCCCCCCCCCCCCCACCCCCCCCCCCCCCCACCCCCCCCCCCCCCCACCCCCCCCCCCCCCCACCCCCCCCCCCCCCCACCCCCCCCCCCCCCCACCCCCCCCCCCCCCCACCCCCCCCCCCCCCCACCCCCCCCCCCCCCCACCCCCCCCCCCCCCCACCCCCCCCCCCCCCCACCCCCCCCCCCCCCCACCCCCCCCCCCCCCCACCCCCCCCCCCCCCCACCCCCCCCCCCCCCCACCCCCCCCCCCCCCCACCCCCCCCCCCCCCCACCCCCCCCCCCCCCCACCCCCCCCATTATTTCAATAAACGTTATTTAAAAATTATAAATATTTGACATTATCTTTCCAATGCAAACAAACATCTTGATTATTTATTTTTGCACATGTGAAATTCGTTTTTATTTTGGGAAGAGACACAATAAATTGTACAGCAAAAAAATGTCAAATATCGTAGGACAGTAAAGAAATTCCAAGTATCACAGTGCACATAAAGACAATAATCCGTTAACGGTGGGAGGGAGGGATTGCATTTTAACAGATAGAATGCTGGTGAAGTTTCATCATCATTCTACGTTTTTATTAGGTCAAAGGGATTTTGAGTATATTTGCGAACAGATATATTAGACATAACTTAGCCAGTTTTGTTGTAAAAAGTGATGACGCATTTGAAGAAATATTAGCGGCATAATAATAAAATAGCAAAATTCATAATGCTTCAGAATAACTTGATAATTTTGATAATACCAAAATAAGATGAGACACATCTGTAGAAATCTATTATTATTATTATTAGAGTCCGTTTAATTATGAACTCTATAAAGATATACAGTACTTAATAAATTGGTTGTATTTTTGTGTTTTTACTTAAATAAACTAGTTTCATTTTGTCACAGATGGTTTTCGCTTCTGGACTTTTAGGCTATTTTTCTTATCAATATTACTAAATTCCAATCTCCTTCTCTGGAAATTTTCTCTTACCAAATGTTTGACTTGTGTTGACCAAACACTGAGCGACTTAGCAGTTTAATCCAGAGATTAAATATATGGTCAGTTTAATCCATAATGTTCTTAAGAATATTTGACCCTGTGATTTCCCAGAATCCTGTTAGGAAAGAACAGATCGCTGAGTATTGAACTTGCGATCATTTTGAAACACGTTCCTGAGACAACAGAGGTTTTTTGTGTGCTGCCGCTATTTGTATTAATTACTTGGGTAAGAGCAGTTTCTATATCACATAAACAGAGTATTTGATTTTCAAGTTTATTATTATTTATAAATTAAATTGATTTTTCGGTTCATTTTTTGTGCATCAAGATTGTAGTAAGTTTATTGTAAAATGTCGAGTACAAAGTGGATATTTACGATCATAGCAAGTTACTATTTATTGCCTCTACTTTTGAACTAAAGCTGGAATTATCATGCTTATTACTGCAACTTAAAAAAATCAAAGCTGGAGTTGAATAAAATTTAATAATTGTGCGATAAAGTTGGAACTGAATTAATTTTACACTTATATATATATATATATATATATATATATATATATATATATATATATATTATATATATATATATATATTATATATATATATATATATATAATATGCTTTTTATGTGAATCCCATGCCTCCAGTAAGTAAGGTGGTCTCGCACTAAGCGACAAAATTTACCTTTCAGCTGAAGTTGGCTGGCTGGAAAGCAGATACGTTAATCATTCTGTCAACCAGGGAGGCGTACTATGCATGTTACGAAACGAAACGTTTCGTAACATGCATAGTATGTTATGGAAATATACTTAATACTCTTTTGTTTGCAGATAACCAGATAATTATAACTTCAGAGTGGGTAGCTGGAGTGTTTTGATCTTGAGCCATTTGTTGTAAGCAGAGATTTTCTTTTACTATGTTGGCACACTTTTGAGAACCATGGCTTGGATGGTGGCTGAGAATTTTGAGCAAAATAAGGGATGAAAGCAGGGGCGAATGCTGGTCTTGAAATTCACGCTTGCTCTTGTTATCATTCAGGGAATGAGAGGTGTGATTGAAGTCTGATTAGCGGAATAATGAATTACTGACCATTTGAAACGATATATTTAGAAATTTATGTACATTTAATCATACAAATACATTTATTTTGAAAATGATATTCCATCTTTATCAATTTAGCTACTTGAATACAAATTCTACCCTATACTTCTTCTTTATGAACTGGTCAATAACATCGTCATAAAAAGTTGGTTGTAACTTAATTTTCCCAAGCAACACGCACACTTGTAAAGGCTGGCTGAAGCTCACTGGCTAAAGCTACATTGACTGCATATGGCCTGTGTTTAAGCAACAGCGTGAGACATCGTGAAATGACTATGCGTGCGCATGAAATCACAGTGCTGCTGCAAGGACCTGGAAGCTCCTACAACCGAGCAAGCCAAGGTAGCTTTGACTAGAGCAAGCATCAGCCTTCAACACACAATGCAAGGCACAATTATTGTAGCGCAAGCTTAAGCCTTCTTCTCTACAAAAATAAAAGCCTAAATGGAATGCTTATGAATGCATGCATTTATTAACAAATAAATATTATTTCTTTCTCAATTAATGAGCTTGCGCTGCAAGCATAGCAAGCATGGAGAATTTGTCCCTGGATGAAAGCCTTCAGTCCTGTGAGGCTGAGTTCTGTTATTTGGTCTGAGCAGGTGTTTGGATTAGAAGAACTGAAGTAGTCAGATCATGGGAAGAAGGAATAGAAGTCATGGAGGTGTTCCCATTTGGCATCCTTGTACTGCCAAATGACATGAGACTAAACTGGTGAGTGAAAAGTTGTTCTGCCAGAGGAGACTTGTATGAGGTTGTGGTCCAAGTTACCAAGAGGAGAACCTACAACCACAATATACCTGGAAGGGGAGATTGCTAGGAAGAGGTCAATTGTGTTGGCAAATTGTCAGGTATTCTGGCAGAAGACTGAACTGAAATAGGTCATTTCTGATGGCAAATGTCTTGGTATCCCTGCCTGCTTGGTCGTTGAAACTGGAGAAGGGGAGCCAATGTGAGTTGTAGACATTGATGTCCCCAAGAAGGATGACCCCATTATTGGGGTATTTTGACTGCAGAGAGTCGAGCTTTAGAGAAAGATGGTTGAAGAGATCAGAATAGCTAATGGAGTTTAAAGAATGATAAAGAGAATATGAAAAGGGCAATTTGTTTAGGCATCGAATTTTGCACCAAAGCAGATCAAACAGGGGTGGGGGGATTCAAGAATGTGCAGTTTGTGGCATGGTATGTCGATTCTGGTGTATGCACAAGTGCCACCCTTGTGTAGGAAAGGGCTGTGTAATGTATAGTTCGAGCAATTGAGGTGGTCATTGGCTGTTGAGCTTGCCAGTTGGGGTTCTGATAGGAATAGTACTTCTGGTTTTGATGACTAAGTCATTTTATTGGATTTTTGATGTTTTTGTGGGTGAATTTTAATGGAATATATATATATACGTGTGTGTGTATGGGATGCTTTAAGGTCAAAGCTGTATAACTGAGAGGAGACCTCTACATGGCCTTTAAAGGAATGCAGAGAACCGACCAGGGCTTCTAACCTAATGTCCAGTCCTCACCTTCTCTTGGTGCACCCTGTTAGGTATCAACCTGGATACTGAACGAATGAGGAAGGACTGACAATTTGGGATTTAGGCTACCAAATTGTATTCTTACTGGCTTAAACCACATTATAAAATGATGGTACGACAGTACCATCATTTTATATTGATGATAGTGAAATGACAGCAGGTCATGCTGGTCGGGACATCGCCTGGTTAAACAAGGACCCCGTTAAACAATAATTTACACAATAACTGCAGTAATTAACTTTAATGAAATGAAAGTACAGATATTTCGTACTGAAAATATCATCATCAGTATGTAGAAACAAGTAAATCAAAGGAATGGGAATACAAGGTACATACAGCAGTCACAAGTTTACCAATTAAAAATTCTTCCCACTTGCTAGAAAGTAACATTAATAAATAATGTTATTAAAAATATTTTTGATGGTTATACAAGATGGTTATCTTGTATATTTTTATGGTTATCTTCCAAACCTTTGGGTTAGAGAGACAATCGTTCCAATTCAGATTTGGTCGATGTAAAAAGGCTTTGCAACTTTCTTTGAAAAGGCATTCATATCTAAACCTGCTTTTATGGAGTAGATAAGCTTCATCCCACTGGATACTGTGTTTAGTGTCATTACTATGTTGTGTCAGACCAGACTATTGAGGTTTCATGTATTCAATGTAATATCGATGTTCATTAGTTCTTTAGTGTGGAATTTACAATTAAGACAGGGTACATGTGGAATTATCAGGCTGGTAAGTATGACAAGCTTAGGAGATTGATTGGTACAGTGCCATGGCATGTACAACTGCAAGGGCTAGAAGTTGACAGTGCATGGGAGGCGGTTAAAAAGTGTTTGCATGAAGCAATAGCTGACTGTATACCTAGAGTCCAAATAATAAATCAAGTAGGAGTTAAATGGATGAATAACACCTTTAAGCTTGAGCTGCAAAAAAAGAAACAACTATGGAGGGAATTTAAGGAGAAAGGTGACCGGCAGGCACATGAACAGTATAAAGCCCAGGCCAGAAGGGTAACGGGTGTGGTAAGAAAAACAAAAAAGGATTACGAAAGAACATTGGCCATGCAGGCTAAAGAGAATCCTAAACACTTTTTTCGATATGTTGCAAGTAAAAGAAAAAATGTATATGGCAGAATGATTTTAAAGAATGCCGATGGTAGGGAGGTAACCGAATCAGTTGATACAGTTGAATTACTGAGCGAGCACTTTGCAAGAGTATATCATCCAGGTGGTGACATTGCAGAAATGAACGAACCAATAGATTATACGGGAATTCTGGTGAATGAGGTGGAGGTGAGTAGTCTATTGCAAAACCTCAATGTCAATACATCTGTGGAATTGGATGGTATACCAGCTCGTGTCATACGTGAAGCGACTAAAGAATTGTCAGTACCCTTGACCATTTTGTTTAATCTGAGTCTCGGGTCTGGGTTAGTCCTGAGGGGGTGGAAAGAGGGGGAAATAGTTCCACTGCATAAAGAAGGTTCCAAGACTACTGTTGTAAATTACCGACCGATCAGTATAATAGGTATCGTTGTCAAGGTCTTGAAGAAACTAGTCAAGAGAAGAATACAGGATTGGATAGATGAAAATGGGATACTGTATGGGGGCAACATGGTTTTGTGAAGGGTAGATCATGCCTCAGTAATTTGCTCGTGTTTTATAATACAGTGACGGCTGAACTGGATAAGGGTAATGGATTTACAGTGATTCTACTGGACCTTGCCAAGGCCTTTGACAGGATACCACATGGAACTTTAATCAGTAAACTGGAGCAGATGGGGATGGATATAGGGTTGGTGAGATGGATAGGAGGGTAGTTGATGGAGAGATACCAGAGAGTGATTTGTTCAGGAGTGAGTCCAAAAGACGGCTTGTGACTAGTGGTGTGCCGCAGTTCTGTTCTTGGACCACTACTATTTAATTTGTTCATTAACGATATAGGAAAGGATCTGAGAGGAACTGTTCATTTGTTTGCTGATGATGCAAAGTTGGGTAGAGCACAGTTAGGATTTGCAGGATGATTTGGATAGTTTGGAGGACTGGGCTAGGAAAAATGGATGTCAATTTAATGTGGCAAAGTGTAAGGTTATGCATTTTGAGTGAAAAGATTAGCAGCAGTATATCACATTGGTGGAACCGTACTCCAGGAGATTGTTGAGGCTAGGGATTTGGGAGTGTTGGCGGATAGAGAGTTGAAGTTTAGGGGGCACATTGCAAAAGTGGCTAAATCAGCTCATCAAATCACTTGGTTACTGAAAAATACTTTAACAAACAGAGACAAACAAGTTATTGTTCCTCTATATCGAGCCCTGATAAGACCCCATCTGGACTACTGTGCCCAGATATGGGCGCCAGGGTTTCTTCTTGATGGAGAGGAGGTGGAGAGGATCCAGAGACGAGTGACCAAGATGTTGGCAGGTTTGTGGAATGAACCTTATTGAGAACAGATTGAAGATTTGTGGGTTGCAAAAATTGGTTGATAGGCGGAAAAGGGGAGATATGATTGAGACATTCAAATTACTGAAGGGTTTCTATAAGATCAATCCAGAAGATATTTTTGAGAATAGGACTGGTGGTGGGAGGACTAGGGGCCATACGTGGAAGGTGGGCAAGAATGTAGTTAACAAGGATGTTAGAGCTAGGTTTTTTACTTGGAGAGTGGTAAACGAGTGGAATAAGCTGCCAGAGTCTGTTATGGGTGCGATGACCGTGAGTTCAAGGCGAGGTATGATAGATACTGTGCGAGCGTCGAATAGTTGTTCTTGACATGATGTTAGGGCCTCCCTCAATGAGTCTGTCAACTCCTTGGAGTTGCCCGAAATAATAATAATAATAATAATAATAATAACGATCAAAAATAGTTCTTAATAATATTTGTAATATTATTTATTAATATTAATTTCTAGCATGTGGCAACAGTTTTTAATTGGTAAACCACTGACTGCTGTATGTACCTTGTATTCCTATTCCTTTGATTTGCTTCTTTCTACATACAGATGATGTACTATTATTTTCAGTACGAAATATCTGTACTTTCATTTGATTAAAGTTAATTACTGTGATTATCATGTAATCTATTGTTTATAGTTGTGTCACAGGTATAAAGATACTGTCCCCATTGTTTTTGCCAAGGGCGAACAGCAAAAAGTCAGCTACTGGAACAAATCCTGAAACACACCTCAACTCAGCATCACCAGAGTTCATGTATCATCATGTTCATAGTATCATTGATACTATCAACATAAGAAGCCTGAATGGCAAAGAAATATAGCTAGCTGAGGAATTGGATAAGTACTAAATCGACATAATATAGGTGACTGAAACAAAACAAAACAAAAAAAAACTGATGAGATCTTTTTGAGCAATAAATACAAAATGTTATATTCAGGCAATGACAATCAAGGAAAAGGAGGAGTAGCCATAGTATTCAACACAAAATATGAGGCTAATCTTCTTGAATGGCAGGCAATATTAAATAGAGTGATGTGGTTAAATATCAGAATGGGGAGCTGGACAATGAGACTTATTTGTGGCTATGGTCCCACAGAAGGTTCTACTAAGGTAGAAGTGGAGGAATTTTATTAGGCTTTAGAAAAGCAACTGACACCATGAAAGAGGGAAAATTGCTCCTTGGAGATCTAAATAGCAGAGTAGGAAATGATTGTCAGAGACACAAAAGATTTGGGGAAAAAATTTGGAGAAAAGAGCAAAGCTAATAATAATGGCACCCTGTTGGATTTCTGTTCAGGACATGGACTGGCTATTACTAACACAACATTCCAACAATAAAATGCTGCACAAATTCACATGGAGAGAAGATGTAAGGAATAAGAAAAGTTTGATTGACTATGTTATTGTTGATAGTGATGTTTTCTCACTACTGCAGGACACTAGTGCACTGAGGATTTCAGATTGGAAGTGATCACCATTTAGTCTTGAGCAGGATAAAATTGAATTTCATATTGAAAAGAAGAACATGTAAGAAAGTTTTAAAGCAAATAAAAGTGGAGCAGCTCTCAGATGTGAACTGTAGACTAAAATACACAAAGATTATTCAAGAAAAAATGAAAGAGTTTGGGAACAGGAACCAAACCTTGAAGAATCGGTGATAAACCCTGAAGAAAACAATGACTGATTCAGCCAGAGAGGCATGTGGTGAAGTTGTCTGCAAGGATAGAAAAATCAGAACTCTGTGGTGGACACAGGAAGGTAAAGAAGAAAGCTTATCAAAAGTGTTCTTGGCAAATAAGTCAGCTTGTGCTCTTAGAGAATAGAATAGAAACACTGTAAAACTAGCTAAACAAAAATCATGGGAAGACTTTGTTAAGAAAATAGAAAATAAATATCAAGAAGATGGCAAGGTACTGTGGAGGTTGTTGAAAAAGCTCGGAAATGGAGGAAAGAGAGCTGTTAAACGAATTAGAGATGATAAAGGTAACATGAAGACAGGAGAAAAAGATATCCTTGATGTATGGAGTAATTAGTTTAACAATTTGCTAAATGAAACAATCGGTGACAGCACAGTGGTAAAAAAAAACATTCAGCAGGCATACAGTCAGGAATATATATATCAATACTTGAAGTAGAAGAAGCCATCAGAAGCCTGAAATGTGAAAATGAAGCTGGAGTAGATGATATTCGACCAGAAATGCTCAAGTGGGGAGCATTTCTGGTCGAATATCATGTAATCCATCATCTATTCGTCCCTCTGCCTAGTCTTACCGTGACTACACTGTATAGTTCAGAGGGCTTGGATAGAGGGAAGAGTTCCACATAATTGGAGTAAATTTCTCATTGTACCCATATATAAAAAGGGGAAATAAAACTGAATGTGAGAATTACATATGTATTCCCTACCAAGTGTTCCTGGTAAGCTGGAAGTCCACTTGGTTACCGGTTGGTATATTTGGTTCCACTTGGTTGCCGGCAAAGGTTGGGCAATTGGTAGAGCCTCTGCTACTAATGGCTCAGTTAAGTAAGTTTGAGCGTGGTTAGTAGTTGGAAGGGGTCCAGTCGTTCGATGCTGTTGGCACACTCTCCCTTGATGAGTCTTTGGACTCCCTGGAGGTGTCAAATAATAATAATACTACTATAAAATAAAGTACCAAGAAATTATTTTCTTGGTTTAATTCTTTATCTAAGTGTAAGCAAACAAAGTTTGTGCCTAAAGTATTTTCAGGACTGGGGCAACTTGTATATAGAAGCAAGTTGATGATCCCATAATACAAAGCACTTATGGACATGTATAATGTTATGCATTATGGGAAGGGTCACTGCCCAGAAAAATATGACTCCTGCATTACTTCAACCTTAGTACTACTGCTATGTCTGGTTTCCACTGATGAGACCTCAATAAAGGTCAAAACTGGTCTGGGTAGTGACCCTTTCCATAATGCATAGCCTTATACATGTCCGTAAGGATATGTGCTTTGCATTATGGGATACTAAGATGGATGACACATACTACGATAGATGGCGCTGATGTTGGTGTTTGGTAGTAGAGGTTCAGTGTAGTGGTGGAGATGGAGAGATGTACAATAGGTGTCCTCCCACGATGTGTCTTCGGACTCCTTGGAGGTGTCACGAATATTAATAATAATAATATATAACTGCTGAATAATAAAGTATCTAAGAGATCCATTCTATTAATTATAATATTTATTATCATGTGACACTCAAGGAGTCCAAAGACTCATTGAGGGAGGACACCTACTTTCTTTCTCCACCATTCAATCCACCAACACCATCTACCTCCCATCACCACCACTAGTATTTCCACAGAAAATCACAAACATCCATGTCCACGGCAGGATTCGAACCCTCAGCCTTTTTGCTGGAGAGCAGATATGCTAACCACTTTGCCAACTAGGCCGTCACCTATTTTGTGAAAGTTTTGTTGTGCTGCATAGAACAGAAAATTGGTAAATGTTCTGTTCTCTGCAGCAAATTGTGGGTCACATTTAATTGTCAGCAAATGAGGGCATGCATACAATCAAAGGTTGTTGCATTAGGCACAGAAGTATTAGTTTTAGTATAACTGTAGCATCCCTAGTATGCTTATAGATGTCATGCTAACATTGACATTAGGATTTATCCTCAAATCCTTGTCATTCTGTTACTCTCATATGGAATAAACCTTATTATATAATGTAAATCTTTTAATGAGTGCTGTAATACTGCATTTCCAGTGATCTGGTAACACTTGACCTCTTGGTGGCTGCTTAATCTCTTTAGCAGAACTAAGGGAATTAAGCTGAACATAAATGCCTTTAAAAACATACTATCGATGTTTAGCTCATTTAATAAGCATTTGTGTTCAGTTCAGTATGGCTAATTGTTATATAGTTTGTCTAAGAAATATGTAAGATTTATAATACAACTGCACTGAAGAAACTGAGTTTATTCACTTCAATATGTATTAGAGTTGTTTTCCTGATGTAATATTGTCTATGTAAGAAAAAAGAAAATTTATAAATTTGAAACATGATCATTTGTTTTTGATGTTATATTCATGCTTGAGGAAATTTGTCATAAAACATGTGATAGCAAGTATTATTAGAGATATCTAGAATGAATGTCTACAGAATAGCTTGTGGATTTTATAATATGTTTAGTTCATTCATCCAGTATCATTATGAGAAATCTAAATTTACAAAATTAATACGTTTTATGTGTTCTTAAAATAAAAAACCTTGTTGCAACTTCTATAGGTAAAGTTGATGAAGCTCCGTATTACTATAACCTTGGTATTTAGGGTCTAGCTACTCACTGAGAAGACCTCAAAAAAGATTGAAACCGGTCTGGATAGTGACCCCACCCATAATGCATTGCAGTATACATCTTCTAGTGAGATGTGCTTTACATTATGGGAAAATACTAAGAATAGTAATCAGAGCTTTACCCACCTTTACAATGAATTGCCCTGGTGTTGCATCATCTTTAGACTTGAACTTTGTTTCAGGCGCAAACTTAATTGTTTGCATACTTGGGATTAGGAGTTAAAATAACCAAGTTTATAAAATAACTTGGTTATCCTAATATTATATATTATATAAATAAAAATTAATATAAAATAAATGCAGTAAAATAATACAAACTTCATTTTCATTACTATGAGTAATATGTAATAAAAAAATATTAGCATACATGACACAGTTCAAAAATATGAAGTTTTATTCTATTTTAAGAATTATAAATAACTACATTTTTTACATTGCACAATGGGAATATCTTTGCATTATTCCCATATTTGTTTTATAACTTTACATTTCAGGCTATTTACATTATTAGTTTTTTTTTTTTTTTTTTTTTTTTTTTTTTTTTTTTTTTTGCGCTAAAATTTAAATTAGCAGTTTCCTAGAAGTAATACTTAAAGGAGGAGACAAGAACTGCCTCCATATTTGAGCTACTTTCTCAGTAGGCTGGCACACACTTTCCCCTTGACAACTAGTGACTGGATATGCTCAGTATATAACTTTGGTAGTTATCTGCACAGGAATGTGAGAAAATGGAATACAAATCAGATGATTTAAAATATGCATACATGGCATAAGTTTCATCCATACTAAATACAGTAAAAATACTGTTCTGTACTGATAACGAGCAAAACTAAGAACAAAATATCTATAGTTATCTCACTACAGCATTTAGAAAAGTTCTTTACAATTGTTTCAATTCTTATCACAACTTATTTGAAACTATGAGATTCAAATAAGAATATTTGAATCTCATAGTTTCAAATATTCTTATTTGAAATATTCTTGTCCTATGAGATTGTCGCATTTCAGAATTTCCTTTTAATTGAGCAATCAACTATTAAACTGTTTGGTGATAGTTAAAACTAGACTTTTTTTTTTTTTTAAATAAAAAAAATAGAAAATATCTATAATGGACAAAAATAGAAAGTTTGAGCCAACATTACATATGTTATGAAGTCCTATAACATAAAGTTAACTTCTCAAAGACATTAAACATGCAAAACTAACTTTAAATTAAGACTTTTTATGTAAATATACTGTTTTTTTTCACCCTGACAAATATCCTAAATATTGTAAGTTGTGAAATTTTTTCATATGGAGAATGGCAGGGCTGGAGGACTCTTCAGTTGGAATTAAAATTGATGGAAGAAATATTAATAATTTGAGGTATGCAGATGATACCACCTTGCTGCAGAATGTAAAGAAGATTTGGAGGAACTTATTATGAAAGTGAAAGAAGAAAGTGCTAAATATGGTCTTAATCTTAACCTTAAAAAGACAAAAGTTATGGCAACAAGTGAACTTAATGATTTTGAAGTAAATGGGGAGAAAATGGAAGCAGTTAACAATTTTGTTCCCCTAGGATCTCGAATTGATCAAGATGGTTATCGTACTGAAGAAGTTAGAAGATTATTACTCAGAAAGAAAGCAATGACAAATTTAAGCAAGATCTTTAAAGATAAAGATATTAGCCTTGCAACAAAAACCAGAATTGTGAAAGCAATGGTATTCCCTGTAGTACTGAATGGATATGAAAGTTGGACCCTGAGAAAGAATGAAAGAAGGAAGATAGATGCGTTTGAATTATGGATTTGGAGATGCTTACTAAGAATATCATGGACTGCAAAGCAAACCAATAAATCAGTGATAGACAGAATAAAGCCATACTGCTCCCTCGAAGCTATGATCATCAAGCAAAAATTGTCATACTTCAGGCATATTATGCGAGCAAATGACAGTCTGGAGAAGATGATGATGCTTGCTAAAGTTGATGGAAGCAGGAGAAGAGGAAGACCAAGAATTAGATGGGTGGATGGAGTTAAAGAAGCAACTGGAATGCGCTGAAATTCTGAAAGTTGGCCAGGGACAGATCTGAATGGAGGGTGTATGTTCATAGAATCACCAGGAGTTGAAAACAACTCAATGGAACATAATGGAGAAACTTTTCTGAAATACAAAATTTATATTTCTATTTTAAAAAACAATTTTTTAAATTAAAAACATGGAAAATTAAAACTTTAAATTCAAATTAAAAAATTATACCACTGCCAATGATAACTGAAAACGTGACAAAAAACAAAAGGGGAAACCTTACAAAATATCTTAATATTTATCAGATTAAATACTGAATAACTGGTATATAATAACTATGTACTCCATTTACTGCTTTGTAATGGAGGGTTGCCTGGCACTTATATTTCAAATTACAAAGAGCAACAATTTTTCAACTCCTGTCTAAAACAACATTTTAAGTTTCATTGCAGTGTACTATTCAAATAAGACACACAAAATTTAAATGGCTTTGAATTAAATCTAATTCAAGTCTAATTAAATCTAAATCTAACTCCTAAGACCACTAAATGTCTTTTTAGAAAGATGTAGAACTGTTGCTCTTTTGTCATTTGAAATATGAGTGCCAAACAACCAACACACTCTCTATCAAAAACAGTGTAAATGCCAAAACTGAATATCAAATTCAATACTATACTCAATGTTCACAAGTCTCTTAGTACTTTTTTTGCATTGAGAGTGATGTGACTGGCCAAATACATGCCATTCAGGTTCTTGTTGTGTTCACTATTACAAAATAAGCAGTACTGTTCCCTGCTGTAACACATTAACCACGTCACCGTCAATATGGATAAAATACATCACTCCTCTACACTTCGTATCCGTCATATAATTCAATGTAATATCAATGGTATTACAATTTTAATATGCACTTCGCATCCATGTTAACCTGGACGTATATATATACATCTTGGCCGGTTGGGTAGTTAATCATGACAAAAAAAAACTTATTCAACATACATTCTCCTGGAAAATTCTTTGGGAGTTTTTTTTTTTATTTGAAAGTAATATATCTGATTTATATGTGTCTCTACAAGGTGACTTCAAATGAAAGGATGCTGAAATCAGAACATCGCTAAGATAAGACAAATGTAATTAGTGTGTTTTTGAAAGTGGATGGGGGGGGGGGGGGGGAAAGCAACACTCAACAATAAGATATTGAAAAATGTAAGAAACAAAAAAAAATGATAATGTCATTGAGAAATATCTATATTTTTAAATGCCAATATTTAAAATACAACCAATTTTGTTGCCTGCTCTTTTTTTTTTTATTATACACAGATTTCAACATTAAAAATATTTACACAGTTTTAATTTTCTTAATTAAAACAGTGCAAGACTAATATTTTAATAGGTAATTATAAGAAATTTAGAAGAACCGATGACATATCAATTTACTGCAGAGTTTCATTCTATAATAAATGGATGCATCAAATTTCTCAGTCCTATATATGATCAGAAGTATCTCAGGATTTCTGAAGCATATGTAGTTCCTCTTTTTTTTTAAGATCATATTTTAGTTAGCAGGGATTATTTGATATAGAGAAACTCCAACATGCTGGGATAGCTCTCTGTCAAAAAGCCTTGCTAACCAAATATTATCTTAAGTTATGAATCTGAAAAGTGAAGGGGTGGGAGGAGGAAGAAGAGAAGCCACAGATATTCCTTCCCAGGTAATTTATGGATACAAAATTTATAAACCAGTTCTTACAGTAACAAAAAAAAAAGAACAAAACTTGTTTTTGAATAGAAACAAGCTAAAAAGCCAAACAGAGAGAGTTGGCTACTATTTTCTGTAGGTATGCCATAAAAAAAAAAAAAGGAAGACTAACATTATCATGAGTTTACTGTTGTTCATGAAATGTTGTAAGAGAATTCATCTCCTTTTTCTTGGATTTAAAAATGAACTTTTCTGTGTGTGTTTGGGGGAATCTAAACATTTTAAGAGCGGCTAATTCTTGGCTTGACTGATTGCCAAGATAAAAATAAATGTCAAGTTGTTTATTTAAACAAAATCAGTTAGCAAATAATAATGAATCAAAAGTTAATTCAGGCACTATTTTCCAGCACTAATCATATGATATGACAAATTGTAAAAATGGAATGTACAGGAGGGAGTTCCAAGATTTTTCCAAGAGACTGTAGTCTTATAATTATTTCATTTTAGCTGTAGATGAATTCAGAAATATTGTACTGAATATACCTCATACATACAATTTTTTTTCAAAAACAGTAAAAATAAAACATGGATTAAAATGATGAAATATTTAAAATGATAATTTTATACATCACACAGTGGAATGATCTAAAATGCTTTCAGTAAATAAAAAGAACTGATGAGAAAATTGCATTAACAATCAGCACAAGTAATTATACTTTCCCTTCTTTTAAATAAAAAAAAAAAAATAGACTGCAATGTCAAATATAGAAAAAACTTTGATATACATCAAAGTTAAAATAACATGGATTTTACTTTTCTAAATGTAAAATAACTACTTAGACTAAAAAGATTAATTAATTCAAACTAAATATTTCTCTCTGAAATATGTTCTTGCAGTTTATCAAATAATTTAAGAAAACCAGATTAAGACAGGGCATTTATTTCTTGGCATTTTCCAAATATCGGAAGAGTATATCACATATGGAAGACATCAAAGCATTGGAATGTCATAATAAATGGAAGTTTTTTATTTATTTATATGAGCATAAACTAATATGGATACATATAAACATCAAAAATTAACTAGATATTTCAAAAAAGTGCAAGCTGAAAACAGTATTTTACAATTATTATGAAGATAATAGATTAGGCAGTACCAATATTAAAAAATCTATAAATATATGTACACTATTCTTAAAAATTGTTCAATTATATGTAGGATGGGAAATTTAATGTGCATTTCTAAGTTCAATAATACTAAATCTATTCAACAATCTTTTAGATCACATCTATGCATGTATATACATACATACAAACAATAGAACCATTCCACATAAATTTATATCTTAACTATTTTTTGCAGCTTAGTTTTCAATGTCCAGTATTTTACAGTATTTGTATTGTATAAGGATACATTAAAACACTGAACAGTTAAAAATGATCACTACTAAAATTTGGAAAGAGTTGGTAAGCTCAGGTATACTTTTGCATGTAAATGTTTTTGTATTATTTCCAGGAAGACAAAGTTCTTGTATTGGCAAACTATCATTTCTCACTGAAAGTGTATCAGATTTGCCAAAAGATAAATTAACAGATCCAATACATAACAAACATCTGATAAGGAGAATTTTCTACAGAACTTCAATAACAATAAATATGTACAAAAAGACCAGCTTGTAGTTACACACACACACACACACATAAAACCTCCATATGTATAATACATACACAATAATAACAAATACAATCCTGAGGTACTAATAAACATGAACCAAGGCTGTCTGTAAACAATATGGCGGTACCTGGAGCTTACTAACTGTTAAGGATTTGATTTTTCAATAGTTTGACTAATCCGCTTCTCTACCATGGTCAGAAGAGTATCGGAAAAATTTTGTAACAGAGCCATAGCATCAGTCACTTCTGGCTGAGAATCTGATCCAAATGCATTTGTATCGATATTGATTGCTGGGTGAGTAGGCCATACTGGTAAAGGTGGGACTGCTGGACGAAGGTTCTGTTGGGCTTGCCACACTGCCTGGGCTAATGTTGAGGTCATTGCCGATTTCTCATCTGGAAGCAACTCTGAATCTAATGTAACCTAAAAAATTGTAATTAATTTTTTCATTTATACATCCTGCTCATTATTATGTTATTATTCTTATCCTTATATCCTTATGTTATTCAATAAAAACTTTATTTGTATTACTTAAATTAAGGAGATATTAAATCCCACAAACCGAATAAGAAACTCAAAGATTGGAATCAGAGAGTTTCTTGCCGAATATAGTAAACTATAAAGTATCGGCGAACACTTAGCGTGAGCTAATGCAAGTGACCCTAGTACGTAGTACAATACCGGATGACTCGTTGCAAAGGTGGGGAAAGTTCAGATTGCTATTCTTAGGTATTTTCCATAATGTAAAAACACATTTCCTAGGAAATGTATGCTGTTATTACATTATGAAGGGAGGTCACTACCCAGACCGGTTTCAGCCTTTTTTGAGGCTTCATCAGTAAGTAGCTAGACCTAATACCAAAGTGTATAGCGAAAAGAACTATATACTCTGCGAACTAGGGCTAATGTGAGCTAATGCAAGTGACTAGGGTCACTTGACTAGGGTCACTTGCATTAGCTCACGCTAAGTGTTCGCCGATACTTTATAGTTTACTATATTCGGCAAGAAACTGATTCCAATCTTTGAGTTTCTTATTCGGTTTTAAAACTATGTGGGATTTAATATCCCCTTAATTTAAGTAATGTTTTCATTGCCGAAATGAAGCTTATTAGCTCTTTATACTTAAGTAACTTTATTTGTATATAATAAATTTAGTTTAATCCTTTATCCAAGTGTGAGCAAACAAAGTTTGTGCCTGAAAATATCTTCAGGACTGGGGTAAGGTAGTACAACACCAGTCAACTCGTAGCAAAGGTGGACCAAGCTAAGTTGTTGTACTACCTTACCCCAGTCCTGAAGATATTTTCAGGAACACTTGGATAAAGAATTAAACTAAATTTATTATTGAGAAACTATCCCAAGAAGTTCAACAGCAAAAGTCGCACTAAGAAGATATTTTAAATTATGTTATTGGATTTTATACATATGTTTTTGTAAGGAGGAGCAAATCTTTGTTTTATTATTTAATATTTAAAACTATCATATAATTTCGTGTGACATGCCACCCCTATGTTTTACAAGTATAATAACGTGTTACTGTAAAAAAAAAAATAATAAATAAAAAAAATATAAAAATAAAAAAAACCTGAATAAATAATTTAATTATAATATTTTTCAATGTAGTTTCTCAATTTAAAGCAGTGATGAGCATTTAATAGTAAATCGAATACTCTGTTCGATCCGCATAAAGAATATTTTCTTTTTATTTGATAAGAAAGTATTAATTTATTTTCCATTATTTAGGTATATTTTAATTTTTAACCTGCACAAATAAATTCACATGAAAAAATCAACATTCATAAAATAGATTTTTAATTAAAATACACTAATTCTGCCATACAAAACAAACACTGTGGACCACACATAAAACTTGAGAGGTCCGCATGCAGCCCATGGACAATTGGTTGCTCATCACTGCGTGCGGTTCCCTAAATTTTTTTTAACAGATACAATTTTTAAAATGGCTCTTCAATCCAAAAAGGTTGCCGACCCATGTTATTGTTAATAGTGATGTTTTCTCTGGTGCAGGACCAGAGTGTAAGAAGATCAGAAATTGGAAGTGATCACTATTTAGTCTTAAGCAGGATAAAATTGAATTTCATATTGAAAAGAATAACATGTAAGAAAGTTTTAAAGCGAATAAAAGTTGAGCAGCTCTCAGATATGAACTGTAGACTAAAATACACAAATATTATTCAAGAAAAAATGAAAGAGTTTGAGAACAGGAACCAAACTTTGGAAATTCAGTGGCAAGCCCTGAAGAAAACACTGATTTATTCAGCCAGAGAAGCATGTGGTGAGGTTGTGTACAAGGATAGAAAAATCAGAACTCCATAGTGGACACAGGAAGTTAAAGAGGCAGTGAAGGAAAAGAAGAAAGTATATCAAAAGTTCCTGGCAAATAAGTCAGCTTGTGCTCTTAGAGAATACAGAGACAAATGTAAGAAAGCTAAACACTGTGTAAAACTGGCTAAACAAAAGACATGGGAGGACTTTGGCAAGAACATAGAAAATAAATATCAAGAAGGTAGCAAGATATTTTGGAGGTTGTTGAAGAAGCTCAGAAATGGAGGAAAGAGTATTGTAAAAGAAATTAGAGATGATAAAGGGGAGAAAACAGGAGAAGATCATATCCTTGAAGTATGGAGTAATTACTTTGAAAAACTGCTATATGAAACAAGCAGTAATGACAGCACAGTGGTAAAAAAACACTGACCAGGCATGCAATCAGGAATACATATCCATACTTGAAGTAGAAAAAGCCATCAAAGGCTTGAAATGTTGGAAGGCAGCAGGAGTAAATGATATTCGACCAGAAATGCTCAGATATGTAGGTATAAAAGTCGTACAGTAGCTGCACTGCATAGTTCAGAAGGCCTGGACAGAGGGACGAATTCCTGATGACTGGAGTAGAGCTCTAATAGTACCCATATATAAAAAGGAAATAAGCCTGTTTATGAGAATTACAGAGGCATTTCATTACCGAGTGTTCCTGGTAAGATATATGCAAGTATACTTGAGAAACGGGTGAGAAAGATTGTGGAAGAGAAACTTGGTGAAGAACGAGCTGGATTCCGGCAAAATAGAGGTTGTCAAGATCAGATTTTCACTTTACAACAGATAGTTGAGAAATCATGGGAATATAGCAAAGATCTATACTTGAGTCTTGTCGATCTGGAAAAGGCATATAACAAGGTGCCAAGAGAGAAGCTATTCAAAACGCTACAGTTATATGGTGTTAATGGGGCACTATATCAAGCAATATGGACAAGGTCAATGTCAGACAAGGATGTACATTATTCCCTCTCTTCTTCATTATCTATATGGATCACATTATGAAGGAAAGTGGTATTAAACCTGATATCAAAATTGGAGATATTAATCTCAGCTCTTTGCTTTATGCAGATGATGTTATACTTCTAAATAAATCCACTACAAATCTGCACGATTCCCTGACTAAATTGAATAACTGTTGTAATACATATTGTATGAAGGTCAGCAATAAAAAGACAAAGACAATGAAAATAGGCAGAATCGTTGAAAATGTCAACTGTATTGTGAATGGAGAACCTGTGGAACAAGTAAAACATTTCACCTACTTAGGTATGATTTTTAGTGAAGATGGTAAATTAAATATGGAAATAGACAACAGAATCAACAAAGCTGGTATGGTAGGAAGTCAATTGAATAAATTCATATGGAATAAGAGAGAAATTAGTCTGAACACTAAGTTAGCTGTATACAAGACAGTGTTCAAACGAGTTTTAATTTATGGATCTGAGAGCTAGGTCAGAAGTAAAATACTTGACCAAAGACTAGACACCGCAGATATGAGAGTCCTGAGAAAGATTAGAGGCGTGAACAGATGACATCAATGGCAATATCATATTAAAAACAAGGATATTAGGAAAGGACTTGACATTGTCAGCATCCAGGAATGCGTTAGCAGAGCTAATCTCAGGTGGTATGGTCACTTAAACAGAATGGGCAAGGAAAGATTAGCAAAACAAGTGTTCTCTGCCAAGTTGGCAGGAAAACGACCCAGAGGAAGACCAAGATATAGGTGGATTGATACAGTAAAAAGTGCCTTAGAAGACAGAAATATAAGACCTGGAGGAAAATTGTAGACAGGAAGTCAGTAATGATGTAAATTTTTCATGTAGTACTACCATATCCTGTACATCCCTTGAGGGTATATATCAGGAATTTGATGATGATGACTTACAACTTAAATACTGCTTTGTAGAAACAGAGTAGTACACAGCATGTTTACACCATATAATAGCATATTAAACAGCTTTGTCTTGTTCCAGCATCACATGCCTTTTTCAGATATACAAAACTTAAAAATATAGATCTTTGTTATTCTCCCCTGATTTCTAAATTGTTTTAAAGTGAAAAATGGATCCTAAATGTAAAACGTTTATAAAAATTGTATAAACCTATAATTATTAGCACTAATATACTAATCAAACATTCTTACTTACCCTCTGAAAAACAGTCATTGCATATAACGTTATCCTCTTCAGTTCTTCTGCAATATTCTCACAAACAGGTTGCGATACTATAAAAGAAATATATTTCAGATGCTCATTTGCAAAATCCATTTTTAAATAGTTTATTCACTAGCACAACAAATTGTCACTGATACTATCTGAAATTTATCATTTTGCTCATTCATTAACTACCATCATCACTAGCTGAAGCTGAAGAATTATGGTGAAAGAGGACTCGCTCAGTGTGTGTGTGAGATTTAATTCATTTGCAAGCAGTAAAAAAAGCCTAAAAAAAGCTAAAATGCCAAAAAATTCCATAAGTGAATATTTTTAATTACATCAAAAAATAAAAACAGATCAATAACACAGTATATACATCAAGTCTTGACTGAAAAATGAACACATTTAGTTAAGGTTCAACACCTTTCCATTGCTACTAAACCTCATCAGGTGGTAGTGCTCTTTGTCATAGCTGTTTCAATACTTGGATTCCTGAAGTTGAGTTTTAGTTCCAATTATTTCATGACGTGTGGCAGCTTTTTTTTGTTTTTTTAATATCTAATACACACACGAAAGGCCACAAGACATATAGCACATTAGTGCCAAGTGTGTGCAAGAGGAAAAGAAGAATCTGTTCACATTTTGTCTGAACAGCTGAAGGTTAGGGAAAGGCACCATGGGGAGAGACTGTTCCAAAGAACAGAAGTAGATGGAATGAAAGAGGAGCAGTGAAGTTGGTTCAGCGAGTTTCGTGATGGACTGTGGATCTTTTCGTAATGATTTTGGAGGAAAGTGGAAGAATAATAGTGGCCAATTCAGCACAGCACTGTGCCTCTTTTGAAATTGAATACTTTCATCGACAGTACTCAAGTATCTGTAGATGATATGTGAATGTGAGAGAGGGATCATTAATTAGCCAGACTGACCTCTTCTGGATAGAATCGAGCAATCTTAGAGAGGATTTTGGTGCACTACCCCTAAATATGGTTGGGTGGATTTGGGATTTGTATAGCGTTAGCAGTTGTGAAGGTGTAAAGTAGTGTCTTGTGCGAAAAAGTTCACAGTTTTTTGGCAGCTGCAAAAGTTATAGTCGAAATGTGTTTGTGCCAGGAAAGATCAGAAGACTTGCATATAGAAGTGATGATTTCTGCATTACTTCGAGCTTGGTATCACTTCTGGGTCTAGCTCCCACTGATGGGACCTCAATAAAGGTTGAAACCGGTCTTGGTAGTGGCCCCTCCCATAATGCATAGCATAATACAGTCCATAAGGATATGTGCTTAATATCTCATAATGCAATACAAGTAGCCCAGTCATGAAGTGGCTTCACATGAAACTTTGTTTGCTTACACTTGGATAAAGGATGAAATCAAGAATATAATTTCTTTAATTTATAGTATAACCAAGTGTAAAAAACTTTCAACATCAGAAGGGAAACTGATTATGTTTGGATATTTCAGTATTACTTAAGGGTAAGGGGTTGAGATGCAAGCTCTCTCTCTCTCTCTTTCTTGCAAGAGATCAGACAGGACTGAATTTTGGTGGAATTGAAGCCTACAAGGTTGTCCTTGCCCCATTAGGATATAACCAGGAGATTGGCGTTCAGGCCACTGGTTGTGGTGGATCTTGAGGATTCTAATATTTCAGCACTTCAAGGTTTGTCAAATGAAAGGGAGGAATGGAGTGTAATTGTAATTAGCAAAGCTATGGATAGGACTGGAAGGCTGTGAGAATAGGTCATTTATATACAAGAGGAAGGGAGTGGGTGAAAGTAAGGAACCCTGGTGTACTCCTGCATTGGTGGGGAAATCTGAAGAGAGGAAACTGTCCACCATGACATGTACTAAGTGACCAGTGAAAGAGGGTTGTCAAGAGAATGTTAGGTGAAGCTCTTCATAATCAACCTAATTTAAATCACAATGACAGTCTAAAAATTTTTAAATGGAATCGCACATACACAGAATCACAACTGCTATTCCTTCCCTTCCAACTCACAGGGATTTTGTGCTATGGTAGATATATTCAATGATATCTTATGTAACAATTCTCTATTGAATGCGACAAAGAAAAAAGCTATAAACTGTTTAACTTGACTCCAACAAGATCAAACCAAGAAATATTGGAAACTACTTGCATTTCTGTTCCCATTATCCTCGTAAAATAATTGGCCATATTAAAACAGTTTTTTAATGCTTACAAATGCACATCGTCAATTACTACCTTGGATCAAGAAATCACACTTCTTAAAAATATTTTCCATCTTTTGAAAGAAGATCCTTCCACAACTTAATATATCCTACCAATGTTACCAATTTTGACCAAATCATGTCCCCTCAAAGTAACATATCAAAAACTTGTTAAAATTCCCATATATGCATAAAATCCAGAAAGCCATAAAATTTTCACCACCATTTTCAAATATTCTAATTTCAAAATTATATTCGCCTCCAGTAATAAACTATGAAAATTACTAAAACATAAAACTGCAGTTACATCATCTGATGCATTACTATGTCACAATGGTTTATAAATTTAGGTGTCAATCTGGATGCAATTCCTGTTATATCGGACCTACCATTCTCACTAAAATCATATCTAACTGAACATGAAATTAGGTGATTACTATTTACACCAAACCACAAAAATACTAGCAAAATTAACAAAAATCCCACTGAAATATCGTCAATGTGCCATGCAATTAAAACATTACTACTGAAATCAAGAAAGTCACATCATCAATTTTCAAGAAAATGAAAGCGAACTACTAGGTTGTTCAGAATTTCTGGCTAAAAGAAGTGACCAATGTATAACTAATGCCCAAAGACTATCTAATCTCATTCACATGGCAATTAAATATGATTTATCACTATACTTCAAATTCAAACCACTCAAATTCCACTTAATACGTAATTCTCTGAGCGCTGCAGCAAGCTCATAACTAGTTTTCACCTTCAATAATCTCATGAAAATTTTATGAAAACACCTGCCACACCATTATTCATACTCCTGGCTTGTCATATAAACATAATAGGTCTTACCAAAACAAAAATGACAAACAGATTAGATCTTACTGAGCAAAATACAAGATGTTATATTCAGGCAATAACAATCAGGGAAAAGAAGGAGCAGCTATAATATTAAACACTAAATATGAAAATAATCTTGAATGGCAGGCAAAATCAAATAGAGTGATGTGGGCTAATATCAGAATGGGGAAATGGACAATGAGACTTATTTGTGCTTATGGTACCAAGAAAGAAATGGAGGAATTTTTTGAGGCATTAAAGCAGGCAGCTGGTACAATGAAAAGGGAATGATGATCCTTGTTGGAGATCTAAACAACAAAGTAGGAAATGTTGTTGGAACTTTTTCCACTTGGTTATGCTCTAAATTAAAGATACCAAGAAATCATATATTTGGTTTAATCCTTTATCCAAGTGTAAGCAAACAAGTTTGCGCCTGAACTATTTTCAGGACTAGGGCAACTCAGTCATATACGAGTTGCCCCAGTCCTGAAAATAGTTCAGGCGCAAACTTGTTTGCTTACACTTGGATAAAGGATTAAACCAAGTATATAATTTCTCATCATCATCAAATTCGTGCCATGTACCGTCAAGGGGTGTACAGGATATGATAGTACTACATGAAAAAAATTACATCATTACTAACTTCCTATCTACAATTTTCCTCCAAATCAGTCTGTTACTTGTCAAGACTCCAACATTATCAGTTCTTATATTTCTTTAATCTAAGGCACTTTGTACCATATCAATCCACCTATATTTTGGTCTTCCTCAGGGTCGTTTTGCTGCCAACCAGGCAGAGAACACTTGTTTTGCTAATCTTTCTTCACGCATTCTGTTTAAGTGACCATACCACCTGACATTAGCTCTGCTAACGCATTCCTGGATGCTGACAACGTCAAGTTCTTTCCTAATATCCTCGTTATTAATATGAAATTGCCATTGATGCCATCTGTTCATGCCTATAATCTTTCTCAGGACTCTCATATCTGCGGTCTCTAGTCTACTGAGATAGGATTGTTAGTAGCTTGCTCCACCTTTGCAAGGAGTCGTCCTAGTGTTGCACCACCTTATCCCAGTCCTGAAGATACTTTCAGGCACAAACTTTGTTTGCTCACACTTGGATAAAGGATTAAACTAAATTTATTATATTCTAACCAAGTGAAAAATAAACTTTCAACATCTTTCTCTAAATCCAGAGTAATTTATTAAAAAGGTGGCACACCATTTGGCAACTCCTATAGGCAGAGATGACCTTGCTAATGCTTCTGGCTGGTATCTCCACTTGGGCCTGGCTCCCACTGAAGAGACCTCAATAAAGGTCGAAACTAGTCTGGGTAGTGGCCCTTCCCTTAATGCATAACATTATACATATCTGCAAGGAGATGCGTTTTGCATTATGGGAGATACTGAGATAGGAGTATTAGTAGCTTGATCCACCTTTGCAAGGAGTTGTCCTGGTGTTGCACCACCTTACCCCAGTCCTGAAGATACTTTCAGGTGCAAACTTTGTTTGCTCACACTTGGATAAAGGATTAAACTAAATTTATTATATTCTAACCAAGTGAAAAATAAACTTTCAACTTCTGACCCAGCTCTCAGATCCATAAATTAAAACTGGTTTGAACACTGTCTTGTATACAGTTAATTTAGTGTTCCGACTAATTTCTCTCTTATTCCATATGAATTTATTCAATTGACTTCCCACCATACCAGCTTTGCTGATTCTGTTGTCTATTTCTATATTTAATTTACCATCTTCAGTAAAAATCGTGCCTAAATAGCTGAAATGTTTTACTTGTTCCACGGGTTCTCCATTCACAACACAGTTGACATTTTCAATGATTCTGCCTATTTTCATTGTCTTTGTCTTTTTATTGCTGACCTTCATACCATATCTATTACAACAGCTATTCGATTTAGTCAGAGAATCTTGCAGACTTGTAGAGGATTTATTTAGAAGTATAACATCATCCGCATAAAGCAAAGAGCTGACATTAACATCTCCAATTTTGATATCATGTTTAATAGCACTTTCCTTCATAATGTGATCCATATAGATAATGAATAACAGAGGGGATAATGTACATCCTTGTCTCACACCAGATTTAACATTAAACCATCTTCCTGTACTTCCTTCAATTCTAACTGCTGACTTACAACTCAAATAAAGACTAAGTATTGCTTGATATAATGCCCCATTGACACCATATAACTGCAGCATATTGAATAGCTTCTCTCTTGGCACCTTGTCATATGCCTTTTCCAGATCGACAAAACTTAAATACAGATCTTTGTTATATTCCCATGCTTTTTCGACTATTTGTCGTAAAGTGAAGATCTGATCCTGACAGCCTCTATTTGGCCTGAATCCAGCTTGTTCTTCACCAAGCTTTTCTTCCACAATTCTTCTCAACCGTTTCTCAAGTATATTTGCATAGATCTTGCCAGGAACACTCAGTAAGGAAATACCTCTGTAATTCTCACATGCAGTTTTATTTCCCTTTTTATATATGGGTACTATGAGAGCTCTACTCCAATCATCGGGAATTCGTCCCTCTGTCCAGGCTTTCTGAACTATGCAGTGCAGCCACTGTATGACTCTTATGCCACCATACTTCAGCATTTCAGGTCGATATCATCTACTCCTGCTGCCTTTCCACATTTCAAGCCTTTGATGGCTTTTTCTACTTCAAGTATGGATATGTATTCTTGACTGCATGCCTGGTCAGTGTTTTTTACCACTGTGCTGTCATCACTGCTTGTTTCATTTAACAGTTTTTCAAAGTAATTACTCCATACTTCAAGGATATCTTTTTCTCCTGTTTTCATGTCACCTTTATCATTTCTAATTCCTTTTACAGCACTCTTTCCTCCATTCTTAAGCTTCTTCAACAACCTCCAGAATATTTTGCCACCTTCTTGATATTTATTTTCTATATTCTTGCCAAAGCCCTCCCATGACTTTTGTTTAGCTAGTTTTACACAGTGTTTAGCTTTCTTACATTTGTCTCTGTATTCTCTAAGAGCACAAGCTGACTTATTTGCCAGGAACTTTTGATATGCTTTCTTCTTTTTCTTCACTGCCTCTTTAACTTCCTGTGTCCACCAGGGAGTTCTGATTTTTTTATCCTTACAGACAACCTCACCACATGCCTCTCTGGCAGAATCAATCAATGTTTTCTTCAGAGTTTGCCACTGAATCTCCAAGGTTTGATTCCTGTTCTCAAACTCTTTCATTTTTTCTTCAATAATCTTTGTGTTAAAAGTCTACAGTTCACATCTGAGAGCTGCTCAACTTTTATTCACTTTAAAACTTTCTTACATGTTATTCTTATTTCTTGGTATCTTTAATTTAAAGTAGGAAATGATTACCAGACATATGAGAATGTTTCGAGAAAATTTAGAGAAAAGTGCAAAGTTAGTAATAATGGTAAATGCCTGCTAGATTTCTCTTCAGGACATGAATTAGTTATTACTAACACCATGTTCCAATAAAAATATGCACAAATTCATATGGAGAGAAGATTCAAAAAATAAGAAAAGTTTCATTGACTATGTTATTGTTGGTAGCAATGTTTTCTCACAGGTTCAGGATGCAAGACTATACAGAGGATTTGAAATTGGAAGTGATCACCATTTAGCCCTGAGTAGGTTAAAATTGAATTTCATATTGAAAAGAAGAAAATGTAAGAATGTCTTAGAGCAAATCAAAGATTAAAGCGATCAAAGAGACTAAAATACACAAACATTATTCAATAAAAAATGAAAGATTTGAAAACAAAACAAAACAAAACCTTGGAGATATATGGCAAACCCTGAAGAAAAAAATGTTGATGATTGACTCAGTCAGAGAGGCATGTGGTGAGGTTGTCTGCAAGGATAGAAAAATCAGAACTCCATTTTTAATTATGAAAATCTGAAGTTAAAGAGGCAGTGAAGGAAAAGAAGAAAGAATATTAAAAGTTCCTGGTAAATAAATCAGCTTGCATCTTCAAGAATACAAATGTAAGAAAGCAAACCAGTGTGTAAAATTAGCTAAATAAAAAGTCATAGGAAGATTATGGTAAAAACATAGAAAATAAATATCAGGAAGGTAGAAAAATATTCTGGAGGCTATTGAAAAAGCATAGAAACAAAGTTAAGAGTATACTTTAAAATGAATCAGAGAAGATAAAAGTGACATGAAAACTGGAGATAAAGATATCTTTGATGTGTGAAGTAATTACCTCAAAAGATTGCTAACAAGGTGACATCATGATGGTAGAAAACACTCAACAGGACTGAAATCAGGAATACATATTAATATTTGAAATAGGAAAAAAAAAAAAAAAAAAAACCCAAAAATCTGAAATCTGGAATGGCGGCTGAAGTAGATATTCAACCAGAAATGCCCAATTATGAAGGTATAAAAGTTTTAGTGGCTGCAGTGCTTAATTCAGAAGACTTGTTCAGAGGGTCAAATTTCAGATGACTGGAATGGAGCTCTTCATAGTACCACCTATAAAAAAAAGGGAAATAATACTGAATATGAAAATTACAGAGGAATTTCTCTACTGAGTGTTGCTTGTAAGATTACGCAAGCGCAAGTATACTTGAGAAATGGCTAAAAAAATTGTGGAAAGGAAGCTTGGTAAAGAACAAGCTGGATTCAGGCCAAACAGAGGTTGTCAAGATCAGATTTTCACTTTAAGACAAATAGTTGAGAATTCATGGATATATATATATAACAAGGATATGTATTTAAGTTTCATAGATCTGAGAAAAATGCATATGACAAGGTGCCAAGAGGAAAGCCATTCAAAATGCTACAATACAGGCTAATTTGGAGGTATATTTAGTGATTGTGGTGATAGAAAGTTGTAGCTGAGTGGAAGTGGTGTTTGCACCCCTCAGTACTAAACTGCCCAAAGAAAGAGCACTGCAAGTTTTTCGACCAGTTTGAAAAAACCTGTTAGCACAAGCAAGCAGGTTTTTCGTCCCATAAACTTAAGAAAATTGACCGTAGAACCCACACTATTTTCAGACATTAAAAATATCATTAATTAGTGGTAACCTTGGGCCAGCTATCTCTGAATGGCTACCAGTGGAGACTGAACTGCCCACTCAGTCTCAAAAAGTTAGATAGGGCTAAAACAGCCTTGCCTATTCCTGCCTATATGGGAATAAAAGACGTTAGCTTGTTTTTTTTCCTATCATAATATCCTGTACACCCCCTGAGGGCACACATCAGGAATTTGATTAGGATTCTGTGTAAAATATTAAAAAATATTTTGGTCCCAACATATAACAAATGATGACTTATATAAGCTGACTATGCAAAAAAGCATTACTGATGAAATAACAAAATGCAGATGGAAATGGATTGGACACATACTGAGAATGGAGAGAGAGAAATTCCTAGCGTGGTCTTGACATAGATCCAAGAAGGGAAAGTAAAGGAGAAGGCCTAAATTAACTTGGCAGAGAATGACTGAAAAGGAAAGAAGAATGGCAGAATGGCTGGCTGGAAGAGCTGGAGAGAGAAGCCAAACTGGTGGATCAGGACAGATGTATCTTGACAAATCTCAGCTTTATGTACCGTGAGACAGGAAGAGGATAAGTATATTCATCTTTATTTTTATTTGCTTTACAAAAATTTTTTGCTTTCTACATTATGAACAGGCATTATTGTGTATTCTCTGCAACTGAAAATTTGAAAGTGGACGTTAAGACAAATGAAGGGTACAGGGGAAAAAAAACTTCAGTCCATGATATTGATTTCCGAAAAAAACGTAATTAAATTTTCCTTGTTGTTCAAAATGCAAGTAAACATAGCATAACAAAATAAAAAAATAACAGATATGGTACATTCATGTATATTAAGCATAATTAATTTAAATAGTACTTAAAAATTAAAAAAACAAATGGCAATTAGGTTGAATTCACAAAAATTGGACTGAAGTTGTTTTTCCCCTGTACCCTTCAAATGTATTTAGTTAGTACCGCATTTGGCACTATAGTAAAATATTTTGCTTGCATGTATGCAGTGTAGTGTCTGTGGAGGTAATCTTTTCATTATGTAGGGTCAAACTTCATTCTGGTTGTCTCTATTACACTAATTGTTGCTAAATATAGTAGACTATAAATGTCTCTGTACTGTATTTAGTGATACAATAAAACTAAAGTAGATTCTGGTTAATTGGTCATCCAGTTAATTGAGGCAGCTGCTTTATTGGGACAAATCTAGAAGAACAAAAGAGAGCATTTATAAAAGAATTTGCTTTGTTTATTTGGGACACAATGCCATTTAATTGGGATAGCCAGTAACCTCTACTACCACAATGGGGTATTAGAAATAATTATTTATTCTTACTTCAAAACTTTAGTGCTGACGACATCCACAATGCTTACGAAAGAGGCTATTTTGTCGTGTCACATTGGATGGTTCCCTATATCATAAACACATTACACTCTTTAATGAATGAAAGCAGTAAATCATGTAACAGCATTATAGTGTTCAAATATGTCAGGAATTGATAAATGACAGCTGTTTTTGTTATTGGAAAAAGGACTTGGCCTCCATGCTTTAAAGGGATAAGAATGAAGAGTTCACCAATTCAGTACCATGCAAACAAAAAAATGCAGAGATAACTGCATTTTTTAAGAATTGGATTATAAGCTGAGACATGGAATCACAATGGATATCTAGAAAAATTTTACTGGTTCTTGACAAATAGCTAAGGAAGTTGGTGCAAAATCCTTTACAAGCAATACGGTTTATGGCTGATAGTGATCAATAATGGTAGAATTCAATCATAGATATGATAGATATGGCCGACAGTGACAATAATGTCCCATCAGACATGAACAACATCAAAAATTATGAAGAATTTACATCCACTGATGGTAGTCTTCAATACTGTAATGAAAAATGAAGATTTTGAGTTAGAAACTGTGGAGAATATTACATCAAAACATCAGAAGAACAAGGAGATGATGGTGATATCCCCCCCCCCAAAAAAAAGCTTGAACAAATGACTTACATAGGATACCATAAAAGTTACTGCTGGCTTTATTTCATGCAGGAAGGCAATACTATAGCTGCATTAAATACCTGTTGTGCTGATTTTATTTAACTGCAGTCAATTAAAAAACAAACAGACTGTGCTCAAAGGACTGCATGTATGTTTAATATAAATATATAAATGAAATTATTTGTATTGCAAATATTTTACCTTCATTTAAAGCTAATTGTTTAAGTTCATCTATAAATCAATCCCTTTGAATTGCAAATTAAGTTCATCTATAAATCAATAATTTTGCTACTCAAATATCCCTTTAAACCCTTTGAATTGCAAATTTGTTTAACTGGGACAGCTGCTTAATTGGGCCAAATATTGCTATTCCTGAAGTGGTCCAATTAACCAAAATATATTTTACTTGTTTTTCTTGGGTATGCAGTATGGATATAAATATATAAATGAAATTATTTGTATTGCAAATATTTTACCTTCATTTAAAGCTAATTGTTTAAGTTCATCTATAAATCAATCCCTTTGAATTGCAAATTAAGTTCATCTATAAATCAATTTTGCTACTCAAATATCCCTTTAAACCCTTTGAATTGCAAATTTGTTTAACTGGGACAGCTGCTTAATTGGGCCAAATATTGCTATTCCTGAAGTGGTCCAATTAACCAAAATATATTTTACTTGTTTTTCTTGGGTATGCAGTATGGATATAAATATATAAATGAAATTATTTGTATTGCAAATATTTTACCTTCATTTAAAGCTAATTGTTTAAGTTCATCTATAAATCAATAATTTTGCTACTCAAATATCCCTTTAAACCCTTTGAATTGCAAATTTGTTTAACTGGGACAGCTGCTTAATTGGGCCAAATATTGCTATTCCTGAAGTGGTCCAATTAACCAAAATATATTTTACTTGTTTTTCTTGGGTATGCAGTATGGATATCTGTTGAATAAATGTTTTGAGTAAAAATGAATCCTTCTAAGTAATATTAAGAAGAGGACCATGTCTGCTGATCTCCGATAAATACTTGCCTATCTATTATTGCTAAGATAGAAGAATCATTGAAAAAAAATTTGTGATTTCAATGCTACTAGAATTTGCAAACAGGTGGATAGTTCTGACACTGATCATTAGTGGATAAAAGAAAATTCATAGAAAACAAAGTGTAATATAAATAAAACAGAATAAATAAATAAATATGGATAACAAGTGCAACTTGTACAAGATGATCTGCTGCTCCATCCATTCACATATATATTCCAGACATGTCTAGATGAATCGCCTAATCAATATTATTAGTTCACTGTATAATCTCCACAGTTATATGGAGGGCTTCCAATGTATACAATGTTTATTATTAGTTAGTTATATTTATCAAACCAATCTCTTTTCTATCTCCTCATAAGTTTTTTTTTTTTTTTTAATTATGCCCAACATGCATGTCTAGATTTTATAAGACACATGTAATTTGCTCTGCCAGAACAACTTATTGGACACACACAGATATATTAACAAAATTGTAAATTATTAATAATTCATTTGCCAGTAATGAAATTATGTTCACACCTGTTTTTTTCTCACCCTTATGTTTTCCGTTCTCATATGACTCCTTAATGTTGGTTCATATAATTATATGTTTTAGTAATTCAAATATACCAAACAAATATAGAATCCTCCTTAATTATTCTTTTCTAATATTTCCTGAAACAAACACATTCCTATTCCTCCTCAATGCAGATTTGGTTACAAATGAAGAACATGTCACAAAATGTGGTATGTTCTTTGCAAGCAACAAACATACCATGGTAGCAGGGTGATACATATCACCCTGCTACCATGGTTAGGGTGGTAGTGACAGTTCATTGAAACTTTAAGGAAAATATTAGTATATTAAAGTTATTATTAATATTATTTATAATCTCTCTGTGTTAATAAGTTCAAGTTTTCTACTTCTTTTTTTCTTAACATTAAGCTCCCTTTATACTTTTGGGTCAATTTTTTTATTGTGCACTTTATTTAGTGACTTTGAACATCACATCATGATCCATCAATGCTCATTCACAAAATAATGAAAGTAACATTATATTATTATTATTTAAATGGGCACTCCATGGAGTCAAAAGACCCATCGTGGGAGACAGACCCAATCTATCCATCAAAATAATACCTGTCATACATATCCTTAAACCTATTCACTGTTCTGGTACTCTCAACCACTTGTGGCAATCCATTCCACTCATTCATCACCTCACTAAGTAAAGAATCCAGTTTGAACACCATTATTAACCACACTTGTAGACAACTTGCAAGTGTGACCCTTGTTTTCCCCCTACTCCCCATGTATTGAAAAATTTCTTTTGTGTCAATCTTATAGAATCCCTTTAGTAACTTATAAGTTTCTATCATATCCCCTCTCCTCTGCCTATCAGCTAATCTCTGTACCCATACACCCTCAATCTATCCTCACAGGGAACATTCCACAGACCTATCACCAGATTGGTCACTCATCTCTGAATCCTCTCCACCACCTCCCGATCCACCCAGAAAATACAGGTGACCAAATCAGTAGACAGTAGTCAACATCTGGCCAAATCATAGCCTTATAAAGAAGGATAATAACCACCCTATCTTTACTTGTCACTATGCTCTTCAGCATCCAAGTAATCCTCTGAGCTATTTTGCCAATTCTTGCAATATGTCCTCTAAATTTCAAATCTCTATCCCTCATCATTCCCAGATCCCTAGACTCATCAATTTCCTATAAACTAGTACCATCATTATGATACAAAATGTGTAATCGTAAATTTTACAACACTGAATTGACAACTATTGTCCTTGGCCCACAGTGGCAATTTATTTAAATCATCCTGGAAGATATTTACATTATCTTTATCAACTATTGCCTTCCCTAATTTGGCATCATCAGCAAACAACCAAATATTCCCCTTTTTCTGCTTTATCATTAATTTACAAATTAAAGAGTAGTTGTCCTAGTACAAAGCCCTGGGGCACTCCACCAGTGACTCTCATTTGCCTTGATTCCACTCCACTATACACTATCTCCCATCGATGCCACCAGCCTCATATCCATTCCCATTTGCTCCAACTTTTGTAATAGTTTTCCATGTGGTATTCCATCAAATGCTTTTGCAAAGTCCAGCAGTATCACGGTGTAGTCATTTCCTTTATCCAATTCTGCTGTTGCCTTATTATAAAAGGTGAATAAATTACTGAGGCAAGATCTACCTTTTACAAGGCCATGCTGCCCCTTATAGAGTATTATATTCCTATCCATCCATTCATCCGTGAATTTTACTTTTAACCAACTTTTCCAGAGATAATAATTGGTCTGTAATGGAACTATCTTATCCTCTTTCCACCCCTTGGAACCTTGCTTAAGCTGACACTTAGATTAAGCAACTTCATCAGAGGTACTGTCAGTTCGCTTGCACATTCTTGTAGCACATGAGCTGACATACCATCAAAGCCCACATATTGCTAAAAAGTTTCTTATTAGTATCTTATTATGTTTCAGTCACATTTAGCTGAAATATAAAGTTAGATTTTAATCTCTCTCTTACACACACATATACAAAAATTTATTTCATTTACTTACAAGGAACATATGATGGGTCAGCAGTCAACTGGGAAATACCATATAATTTATCCTTTTTGGAACTCTCATAATGATGACTAGAATTTATTTGGTGTAGTGTATCTTTTTTGGCTCTTAATTCATTTTGATTTAATTTATCTGATGACCTCGTGTGTATCCTATTTTCCCAGGAACTACTGCTACTCCCCGCACTTCGCAAATCCCACTCACTTCTGGACTTTGATGTACTTTTCCTCTCCATCTGCAGCCCCATTGACTTAGTAGACCGAACTGAATTTTCAACATAACTACCTTTATTTGATATGCTATCACTGCTACTTAAAGTCCTTCGTCTATTTGAAATATGGTTTTCTGTTTGTGGAGTAGAATATGCACTTGTTGGCGGAGATGTATCAGGAGAAGAGTCTGTTGGCTGTTCGTTGTGATGTGCTGATGAAAGAACTAGGGATAATCTATTGGATCTGATTACTGAAAGGCTACTCCTACCCACAGAATTAATGCTGGATGAGGATGGAGACTTGGCAAAGGAAGATGCACTAGATGATCCCAAACGTCTTGGTGATCCAGTAATTCTAGCCACAGAGTATGATGATGATGGAATCTTGTGTAGAGGAGATAATTCATTACTTATATGTAAGGAAGTCATGCTACTGCTTCGTGATATGTTATCAGCTTTACCATGCCTGTAATGGGAAGACCTGGCTAGTGGAGATGGTAAGGTAGAGGGTTGTGGTGTAGGCTCTGGTGCACGTGCCTTGTCTTGATTATCTTTACCCTGATTCCAGAGTGCTGCTGCGGTCGCACCTGGGGAAAAAAAAAAAAATAATCAGAAGTGCATTACAGATTACATAAGTCTGTTAAGTTGTTGAAAATAGAATCACTGATCAACTTAAAGAAAACTAGACATGAGCTAGGATTTAGGAAAAACTTTTCTATAACAGATAACTTGCATACAATCAAATTCCTGAAAAATAGAATGATAAATACAATAAATATATACATGGCTTTTATTGATTATAATAATCATTCTACTCCATAGCCCATACTGCTCCTTTACATGCTTTACTAGTAAGGTCTAAAATGGTAAATATATCAAGCTGTAAACAGCTGCAAAAATCAAGCAGCTGTTTGCACAAAAAGAAAGGGAGATTATTTGCCAATAAAGTTTAAACAAGGTGAGCCTTTGACTTTTTACAACTACACCTGAACATTCAGAAAACTTGACTGAACCAAGGATATCAGCATCTTAGAAAATAAATTAAGCAATCTTTGATTTCCTGACGATATTACCATCTTTATGATCTCAATGAAATGATTAATAAACAAACGGAACAACTTTTTTTCTCTCTCTCCTACCATTTCATGGGAATAGAGTAATGGAGTTAGTATTTTTCCATTAAATTCATAAACCCTCTGGTCCTCAAGAGTTGGTTATATTCATACAAAAAGAAATAACATGAAAAAAAAAAAGTACAGTATTGAATTGTTTTTACTTTTTTTTTTAATGTAACACTTAGTACAAACCTGCAGATAGCTTTGTCAATAATTAAAAAGTGCTGCTTTTATGTATAAAAGAGCATAATGCACCATGTACTTATTTATTTTTATTATTATTTTTAACCACCAGTTAATTACATCAGCAGATTAATGGGTCATACCAAATAGAAAAGGAATAGGCTATTTCATCTTTCAAGTATAGTGGATTAAACGATATTCAACAGTCAGAACTAGTAGTGATGCACTCCCCCCCCCATCAGATTAAGTTATTCAGCTTCTGAATAAAAAATATAAATGAAATAAAAAATGCTGGAATATCCAACTGCAATTTAAAAATATCAGACTGACCAAATGCAATTCTGAAAAGTCTAGAAGATCCCTCTATGCCTTTCAGGTATTTTTCTCTCACTTTCAGCTGTGTGAAAGACATCCCAGACAGGATTCAAGCCCAGTTCTTTGAAAATGAAGGACAAATATTGCATCATTTATGAGAATGTACTGTGCTAGTGCCTTTCTAGGAGAAGAGGAGAGAAAAAAAAAAAAAAAACAGCAATACAAACCAGATTTTCTACTTTCACTGTATAATGTAAAGCAGTATTTAAATAAAAAGTGCAACATATTGCACAAATATTGTAGAAATATTTTTTGCTTGGTATAAAATAAATTATATTGTCAAGAAATTAATTATATTCTTGTTTATTTATAGAATTATAATTAAACAATAATAATTCAAGAATTATATTCTTGTTTAATACTTGACTCAATTATAGGCAAACAAAGTTTGCACATGAAATATCTTCATGACTAGGCTGTTATACAGATGCTGTTGACTTTACATCAGTTGCCTCAGTATCCCATAATGGAAAGCACACTGATGTGAAATCAATATATACAAGTATACAAGTAGCCTTAGTCACTTACAGTTGGTTTAAGAAGTAAACAAGAATATAATTTCTTGGCAAGTATAATTTACTTTGTGATCAATTGAAAAAACTTTCTACAACTTTCTTTTCTTCAGAGTATTTTAATAATAATGTTATCAACTTTTTTGCTACTTGTATATGGATAACATATGAGTTCTGCATTAATTCAAGCTTTGTATCTCTTTCAGTCTCGCTTCCACTGATGTGGAATTACATTGAGATCGAGACTGCTGAAGTGATTTGATCACTGCATTCTAATAGATACTTGCCTATGGTATAGCTTTTATTGACAAGCCTTTGTCAGGACCCTTTGGTGAATGCTTTTCCACTGGAGATGAGCAGTTCTGTTTGGAGAAAGGGTGTGCCTATTAGCGGACAGAACCACAGATGAGTAGCTTTGAGTCACTGAGAATTAATGAGTTAACCATCAATGAGATTAGAAAGATCACCAACTTTTTTTGAGGAAGACCTTTTACTTATACAAAGGTCTTGATTACTGCATTACACTGGATGCTTGCCTATTGCAGAGATTCTATTGACATGGCCTTTATTGAGGCACTTTGGTGGATGCCTGGTCCTGAGAAATGAACTGGTTTTTGTTGGCAGTTTGTGGAGGTTGATGCTTGGAATTTTTGGGGTTTTGACCCATTAGGTAGAGATATGGCCTCTGCAGGTTTTATCTGGTGGAATCACCACTGATTTTAAGAGCTTCCATAGCTCAGTCGATATAGACGAAGCCCTTTGGTGGGAAAGACCTGGGTTTGATTCCTGTCCATGACGTGAGGAATCTTTATCTGGTCTCTTTCGATTAAAGGTGAGTTAGCCAGTCTCATACAGAGGTAGAGGATTTTTTATCCCAGAAACTCTGGTGTTTCATCCCTCAGAACAGGCAAACCAGCCCCGTGAACACACACCCTGATACAGTCAAAAAATACAAACTTAATCCCTCATTAGGAGGGCTCAACCAGTCCTAAGGGGCAGTCGAGGAATGGGGGGAAGCCCACATAAATAAAATTTAAAAAAACACTGATTTTAATGGAATGTAATGGGTTATATGCAATAAACAAACTAGTAGCAAGCAGTAGATGGTGTAATATGTAGACAGTGAATTGTGTGGTGTAGAGTGCTCTCCTGCAATGAGTCCTTGGAGGTGTCACATAGTAATAATAATAATAATACTCCTATATCTGTGGGTCTGACTAACTTCCTATATTACTGTTAATCCAAGCCTTACCAGATTAACCTGCTTCTATTTGCCATTTTCAAATCTTCCATGTGCAAAATCAATCTGATCTGGACCTCTGGTCTGTGGTTCATGTACAGGCTAAACTTATATACTTAAAATATTCTGGTAAGTATGCGATGTGGTTAATTGTCTGTTACACAGTTGTTTGGGACTAGCTTCATCTTTTAATTATACTGATATATAATTTTTTTATTTTATTTATTTTTTTACAAAAATTAAAAATAAAAATGCACCTCACCTAAAACAGTACCTATCTACAATATGTTGAAATCAGTTACTGGAAGAGTCACTATATTCAGAGAAAACTAAACTGCACACTTGGATTGCACTTCACTCACTTCTGAGCAGTTCTCCTCCAGTTATTGATAATATGAGTAAGGTAATTTGAGCCATTCTTCCTTAAATATGACCATGAGACCAACAAGCATATCCCACAATAATAAATAGACAATCCAGCCAAGATTTTCTGCATCGTTTTCCTTAAAACATACTGCAATAACAACTGCAGTAAAACAAGGGACATGTTGTGTTGAAAGAAACAAGCCTGCTACATCAAACAGACAAAATGCAAGAAGCATTGCATTATCTTGTTGCATATCTACAAGCATTCATTCTTCAAGGCATTACAACCAAAAGGTACAAAAGAAATAGCTCCAGACCATTAAAACATCTGCCATTAAGATTAAGCTGCAATGAGGCACTCAAGCACAAGCATTTGAATTCATTTCAATCGATCAAATAAATCACAAAAGGATGAGGATGAAGCATTACTCCATATTATGGACTTTACACTCTCTATGGATCAGTCATGATGTCCTTGACACAAGTGTAGTTTGTGTGGTTACCATGGATGGTGTTTGGCATATGTGCAGCTGTCCTTCTGTAGAAATCAAGACTGCAACTTTTTTACATAGCATTCTACAATGACTCTGAAATCTTAGACTTTTTGAACTCCTAGTTGTTCACACAGGACTGCTGAATTTCCATACTATACTATCCTTTGGAGCAACAATTAGTCCCTCTTAGTGTTAGCTTTCTCATCTTCCCACATATATATTTTTTTCGGATGGGGTATCCTTGCATTTTCATCCGCTGATATGTTGTCTATAGTCAATTTTGGGTGATGCAGTCTTTTATGAATGTCATGAATGGATAAATGTCATGATAACGCTTCTTTTAAAATCTGCAAGATCTTCTTCATATCATTGACAGTAGCATACAGATGTACAATCAACTCTAGAAATATATCTGTTTGTCTCACATAACAGTACAGACCATTTTTACTTACTATTATAATAATGGAATTAACTCATGTAAAATATTCTTTGTTCGTAGAATTTTCGCCCGAGTATCACAGGCATCATCAGTACAGGTACAAAGAATAATTAAACAATAACTGTTATATTCACAAAGTGCCACTTAAGTGGTTAAGGTTAAATTTCCAAAATTTATTTAAAAAAAAAATTTTTTTTAAATAAAAGTATGCCTCCCCTACTCCCTATTAGGGAATAAAAAGGCATTAGTTGATTTTTTTTTTTTATATATCTGTGTGTGTGTGTGTGTGTGTGTGTGTGTGTGTGCGTGCGCGCACACAATTATTACAAGTTAGGAAAGATTTGCTGATTTATAGAGTACTATCTCCCACAAGGGGGAAAGACGTAGACCATCGGATCTGTTTAGGTTAGGGGAGTGAAGTAACGTTTCACGTTTTTTTTGTAAAGCAGTTCCATTAGGAACCAACTTTTGTGAATGACTTTTGTCTTGTTCTACTGAACTCTATGTCTAGTGTTGATGGCATGCTCTGCAAGACCAGACTGTTCAGGTTCAAGGTACTGGATATACGACTTGTGTTCTTCTAACTGGATCAGAGCAGATCTTCCTGTCTGTCCGAAATATGATAACCCAAAAGAGCAGGGAATCTGGTAGACACCTGGATAGCTGAGATGTGGGAGCTTGCCCTTTAGAGACGTGAGGAATGTGGAGATTTTTCTGATGGGTGAAAAGGCCAGACAAATATTTAGTGGTTTTAACACTTTAGTTATGTGTTCGCTAATGCCTTGCACATAGTGGGATAGGTATATGCATAGGTTCTTCTGTATTTGAAGAGGATGCTGAAGCACGACTACTTAAAGCTCTTTTTATGAAGGAATTCTTATAACCACTGGATGTGAAGGAGGAATTAATATATTGTAATAGTTCTTCTGAAGAACAAAAGGAGTGGGCTCTATGAACCAGTGTTTTGATAGTACCTGCCTTTTGACTGGGATGGTGATGTGATTCAGCATGGGTGTACTGGCTTGTATGAATCTCCTTCCTATAGACTGTGAATTGTAGGTTACCATCTGATTCGCAAAGAATTAAGAGGTCTAAAAAGGCTAACTTGTTTATTTACTTCTACTTCTAGGGTGAAATGGATCCTTGGATGAAGTGCATTTGTTTTTGAGAGAAACTGTTGTAATTCTTCTGAAGTGCCCTTCCATATGGCAAAAATGTCGTCCACATATCTGAACCAAAGGTTAGGTCTGGGTGTAATGTTTTCAAAGATACGCTGTTCTAAATGCTCCATGAAGTAGTTGGCAATAGCAGGAGATATTGGATTACCCATTGCTGTTCTTTCAATTTGTTGGTATAACTGGTTTTTGAAGGAAAAATAACCGGACTTAATTACAAATTCAAATAATTTGACTATGTCCGCCAACGGAATATTCGTAAATAGCGAAACAACATCTAGACTAATCATAATCTCCGAATCATCTAGATGCAGATCGGAAATTTTATTTCTGAAATCCACCAAATTTTTTATATACGTAGCAGTTCTTCTAGTTGAAGGGAGTAAATTTGACAAAAATGTTGATATTTTGTCAGTGGGACAACCTATATAGCCTACAACAGGTCTAAATGGAATTCCTGGCTTATGTACTTTTGGAAGACCATATAATCTCGGTGGGTTCCCGAAGGAGGTCTTTGGTGTTTTCTTTTCGGGTGCCCACTGAGATTATATGCTCTTCCAAAAGTACATAAGCCAGGAATTGCACTGGATCAAAAGCGTCCAATGCGTGAAATGTTGCAAGGATAGCTTGAAGCTGTTTCAACGGAATCCAGAGTAATTTTTGCATCGTTTCGTAACAGTGGCACTCAAGTCATCACTACTAGCCTGAGACCAAGGAACAGTCAAAACAATTGGTTGCAAGTAGGGAATCTGCACCAAAAACTGTTCCTTCAGCAGGAAAGGTTATGGTCACCGTCTTCTGGGATGCTCGTGGCATGATCTTCATAGACTTCTTGGAAAAGGGCAAAACAATTACTGGAGTGTATTATGCATCTTTGCTGGATCATTTAAATAATGAAATAAAGGAAAAATTACCACACTTGGCGAAAAAGAAGATGATTTTTCATCATGACAACCCACCCACTCACGCCTCTACGATTGTGACTACAAAGTCCTTTTGCACCCCCCCCCCCCCCACTCTCCAGATTTGGCTCTCTCGGACTACTATCTATTTCCAAACATGAAAAAATGGTTGGCAGGAAAGAGATTTTCATCAAACGATGAGGTGATTGCCAAAACAACTGCCTATTTTGAAGAGTTGGACAAATCATACCAAATGGATGGGATGATCAAAAAACTCGAGCATCGTTGGACTAAGTGTATAGACCTCAAAGAAGACTATGTTGAAAAATAAAAAAATGTTTGTCCCAAAAAAATTATGTTTTCTTCATTTTTGCACGGACTTATCGAACAACCCTCATATACTATTGGTATATTTTATTCTAAAAAGGAAGTGTCCCAAAACCTTTTCGACATAGCATATTATCAGACTATCCAAGCAAGCAAACATTCACACCCTTTAACTTCCTATTCCATTTCACACTAACATTTTAGTCCCTATGCCTCTCTTTTCAAGGGAACAAACATGGATGAAATATTTGTTTGCATGGAAGAGAGGTATTGGGAGTAAGATTCCTATTCTCTTCTAGTAAGTATTGTGTGAAAATGCAATTTTTCCCTGAGGAATAATTTACTTTACAAACCATATCACTATTAAATTCAAATATTTTCATTATCATATCAGTTCTGCCTACAAACATGTCAAATATTATGATCTATTTTGAAACCTAAAATTCAGGAGTGTTTTTGTGTTTGTAACAGATTCTGATTTTCAATTACTCATTACATAATTTATTCTTCGTACTTGTGCCCAAATAACTATCAATTACTCATTATCAATTACTCATTACATAATTTATTCTTCGTACTTGTGCCCAAATAACTACATACTATGTTCAGTGAGTTTTTCATTGGAAATGTAAGCAATATATAAATCTTTTTACTGATGATTTTCATAATATGCTTGTTGCAGGAGACAGTTTAATAAGTCTCAAAAATTTATAGAGAACGGAGAATTCATTTACAGGAAGGAAGCAGAATTTCATATCCCATATACAAATCCACTTGAAAATGGTTTTGGTTATCTGGAATTACAGCTTAAGCAACTAAGGTTATGAGGCTGGTGTGTATTATGTTTGCATCAACATAAACTAGTAATAACAAAAGACAACAAAAAATGATCTCAGAGAGGTACTCCTAAAAATGGCTACAATCTTAAAACCATCAATAGTATCTTACAAAGACCATATATTCTAACAAATATATAGGACTAAGATGACTAAAAAGGTGTCATTTCATTGCTCTGCATGAAAAATGTTATAGCTAAAAGTCTTCATGATGCTATTATCATTCAAACAGTCTCATACTCCTCTCAAGCAGTGGGAGTGTACAAAATTTTCTGTGCATGTGGCATTTACTATGTTGGGAAAAGAACACGACAATAAGAAGAGATTGCTCTCAAAAAACATATCAAAGATATGGAGAAGCAGCGAGCACACAAATCAGGATTAGCATTCCATGCGATCAAAAAAAAAAACATCAAGTACCTCGGCAACTCACAGGAATGCTGTATATTGAATTCAACGACAATGTTTGCAGATTCAAGAAGTTGTCAAAATGCTGTGGTGCTCAACCCAATGTAACAAAAACCAAGATGCCAAGGTCTCATTTTAAACCACCATTGGTCTGCATATATCAAACACCGGCATAGCTATGAGGCTATGACAGAAGCGAGTCACACACACATAACATTTCAGTGCTATATTCAACAACTAGTTTAAGTTTGTTCAATGCATGACAGTTATTGTTTTTAGAAATCTTCTGTAAATAATTTATTTTTTAAATTAATTTTGTGATTTAATCATTTTATCATGAAGATGTATGTGATAGGACATATGAAATTAGTCATTACACAGTAATTTTTTTTTCTTTCCTGAATGTATTACTTATGGTTTTTTACTGGTTAAGTAACCATCTCCAACTCTGATTGATGCCTGGTGTTAAACCAGATGTCAGGCAAAGTTGGACATTATCTTCATTTATTCATAATCTATATGCACTACATCATTAAGGAAAGTGATATTAATTTTATATTCAAATATGAGATATTAAGCTTAGTTCTATGCAGATGATGTTATGTTCTTAAATAAATCTCTTACAAGTCTTCAAGAGTCTAAATAAATTAACCGTTATAACAAAAATGTCATAAAAGTCAGCATGAAAAACACAAAAATAATAACAATAAGAAGGAAAAGCAAAAAAACATCAGCCACCACCAGTGTACTTGTTAGATTATGTGTTTTCTTGATGAAATGACACTTCTTGAAACTTTGCTATCCTCATCAGAAAATGATGTAAATGATTTAAATGCTTGTGAATTGACAGGGCAGAGAAAGGGTCATGTTAACTGCAAATTTAATAGGGAATCTATACATAGAATGTATAATGATGTGTAGAAACAGATAACATGATGTAAATATTTATGCACAATCTTTTTGTGAAGGATAATTTTTTGCCAGCCTGGTTGGCCGAGTGGTTAGCGTATCCGCTCTCCAGCCAAAAGGCTGCAGGTTCGAATCCCGGCATGGATGTTTGTGATTGTCTGTGGAAATACTAATGGTGGTGGGCAGTAGATGGCATTGGTGTAGTTGCAGTTCATTATGGTTGGTGGATTGAGTGGCGAGTTGTAGAGTAGGTATCCTCCCTCAATAAGTCTTTGGACAGTGAACAAAGTGAAAATCTTTGTTTTGCCTTTAAGCAAAAGTAGGTAAGTGTGATTGATTTCAGTATACTGAATTCTGAATATGAGCTTAAGATTGTCTACCATCCTGCAGTTTTTCTGGAATCAAAATTGCATATTCACATACTAATTATATTTTGTATAAATTTATTTATTTATTTATTTTTTTTTTTTATGTTACTCCCACTCACAAAAGGTTATAGACCTTAGTACCATGAGTGGACTAAGAATTTTTATCTTTTTCATTACTTTTTCTATTTTTTAAATTCATTTTTACCTGGTATGGAAACTTGCACTACAGACCAAACATAAACTTTTTGAAGACTCCAACAAGTGGAGTGGTGGTCTCACAAAGCAATGAAACTCATCCCCTACCTAAAGGCAATCACAAACATCCATGACCACAGTGGGATTTAAACCCTCAACCTGTTTGGTTGGAAAGAGGATATGTTAGCCACTTGGCTAACAAGGCTGCAAACCTAAGGCATATGTATATTTGAATTTATCTAGAGTTCAAGATTTTTTCATTTGCAGCTGCTATCAGTAGTTTCTTTAAGAACAGCAAAAATCCATAAAAGAAATTTCATGATGGAATCTTTTGCTATGTTCTTCAATGACAGCACCCAAGTCATGAGGAAAGAAATCCAAATGTGAATGCAAAAACTGGGATCTTTACTGATATTGCATCCCTGTATTCTAGTAGCTTGTCTTCTGCGAGATCTCTGTAATTGCTACTTTTAATAATTAAAAAAAAAAAAATTGGCAGCATCATTTAAATATCAATATTATTTAAGATATTAAAGAACTGTCCTTTACAAATGTATTGATCCCTATAAGCCAATTAAAAAAGGCCCTCTATATCTATCTTCTGTATCACTTATTTTTAGTAACTTTTCCTTTAAATGCTGAAAAGCATCACCATTCTAATTTAAACTCTTAATGAAATTTTCCTGTTTCAACTTATGTTTAATGTTGAACATTGGTAAAAGCACTTTTTTTAAGCTTCACAAAGGAAAAGTTCAACAAGATTTACTTTGGGGGGGGGGGGGGGGAATCTTCTCCCCGGGACTAAATCTTGTATTAACTAATTAACTACATACTACTGGAATAGAGGAATGTTTTATTTCCAGCACATATAAGCACAGTCAAACTGAGTTTTGAATACATGTATAAACAAATGGCATTCAGTAAGATCAAGTTTTCTCAACTTTTCCATTAATATAAAACACATTACAAAACACAAGGCCACTGCTCAGTAAAAAAAACAACAGAATTTTGCTCTTTTTTTTTTTTAAACAGGGTGAGTTCTGTGCTTTTATAGTCCTTAAGAATTCAGCTATATTTTGGTAATATTAAGGTTTTTCTAAGGATTTGATTCATGAAAACAAGATGATGCATTTTCAAGGCTATCAATAGAGTTGTCTTCATCTCCATGTCTCAGGTGGATTAGAAACTGTCAATAAACAATAATGAGGTAATGGTCTTGTGACTGACAGCAAGCCTGTGTACTTTATTACATGTTTTGACTTTGCAGAAAAGCCAGAAATGCATTTCAAAGAGAGCAGTGCCTCTCTGTTCCCAAATAAATAATTAAATGCTATCTTGGTTGCAAGAAATGAGTTCATAAAGAAAGGATAGGAAATGTATTGACAAACATGTGACCTTTGACCACTTCTTAAATACCATACACACCTGGGACACTTGGGATCGGTATCAATCTCTCACTTTATATCTTAAGTGCAATTCAGATGCCTTCCTGAAAAGAGAGCTGACTGCTTCTTTTGCAGATGTCTGCACTGTTCACATATTTACAAGATCTTGTCAACTGCAACATCAGATAGCGATCAAAACCTGACAGTCTACCCTTTATACAACAGGTAGCCTGACTGGTACATATAGTACAGTAACTATAACAAAAATCTATTCCACTGGTCAAGAGAAAGCAAATGCCAATTACACAGGTGCACAACAGAGAGTATCAGAATAGCAGCTTTACATCTGCCCTATTTACACTTCTCATGGTAGTGCATTTGCAGCATTTAAACAAATGCCATTTCACTGGACAGATTCATACATCCCATGATACAATAAAATAATATATGTATATTTTGGAGGGCTTTGATCTTGCAATGACTTGATGTAACTGAATACTGTTGACTTCTGCTGAACAAAAGATGTTTTCTTAGCAAACTATGAAGAAATGAAGAATATTGATGTAATTTTTGCATTGTATAGCATAACAGAATGAGTATGGCTGAGAGTCAAATATATATAAAGAACAAGAGAGAAATCACCAACCTAGCATCACCAAATCTAGGAACAATGGTAAAAAAATAAAATAAAATAAAATAAAGATAAAGAGAACTGAACAGAATGTAAAATGAATGACAAATATCCAATATCCTAAACAATCATTAAATTGCAAACCAAAATGAAGGAGAAAACCTGACATACCTAAAAACTGGCTATTAGAAAAAAGTAAAACAAATCAAAGGTCTATATCTGTGAATGGTGTTATTATAATCATAAGAACTTATACAGCAGCCAATTCACTACTATGACATTAATATTTTTAAATTTATATGCTTATTCTAAATAAACTAAATTCTTACAGAAGTTTAAGTACTCCCTGATCAAGTTCATGCACTCATTAATACAGGACAGATAAAGATTTTTTGAGGCCACACACACATTTCTGATTTTGAGGTAATATATTTAATGCTCCTTATTGGTTTTTAATAACTTTACTTCTATAAATATATAACTGAGTGGTAAATATTTAATAAGGTATTTTCAGCTCATATTATATAAACCCTTCCTTACCTGATGATCCATGAGAGACAGGGACAGAAGGGAGAAGCCGTTGACTAGGAGAAAATGCCCTGGATAAATCACACATAGATGTTGATCTTCGAATATCAGTGCCTGGTAAAGCATATGAATAAACAGCAATATAAGCTTTATGTTTATTTTCAATGATGCAAACAAAATAAGCATAAACTAATACAAGTAAATTACAAATTAGTGTGTGTATGTGTACTTTTTTTCTTTGAAAATAGGTCTGAAAAACAGGGTGCGTCTTATATGCCGATACTCAGTTTTTTATTATTTTCATTTCTGGAAATTTTCTCTGTTCCGAGTTACGCGATTTCTTTATTGCTTCCTTGCAGTGTGTGTGAGAGCATTCCAGTTACGTAGAGCAATGTTTCTCAAACTTCAGACATCAGCTTCATATGATTGGTGAGGTATTAACAAAAGATCGTGCTACTAAATGACAAAGACAAGCCGACAGTTGAGTTGAAATGCTAATTCTCTTCAACCGAATTCCTTATATAATATCTGAAACACATTCACTATATATTTCTTCGTTTTAACACGTTCACTCAAACAAAACCATATGTTGCACCGGCAATATATGGTTTTGCTCGAGTCATACAGCATTTTCTGTGGGAGGGAACATGTAATTCATTAGTTAGTGCTGTTTTTATCCCAGTTGTCTCTAACTGCACTGTTTGTTGAGAAACATATTGCACAGCCTGCAGATGTCTCTGTACCTTATTCAGTGATACAATAGGAACGTTTTACGATCTCCAACTTCACGGATACATTGAATTTTATTCTATGCGTTAATGATGCATAGCCAAAAATTGCCACAGACCCACTGAAGACCTTTCACATACCCCCAGGGGTATGTGTACCACACTTTGAGAAACATTGACGTAGAGTTCAGTGGATGCGCTGTCATCGGCGATCAAGCTGTGTCCTGTTTGTTTAAACTTTCCAATTGTTGTCACAGTTGTGAACGGTGATAAATTTCTGCTGTTAAATTTTCTCGAAATTTCTTGACAAATTATGGCTGAAAAACGTCGGCATTGTTACAATATTGCATACAAGCTATGTGTGATTGTGTATGCTAAAGAACATGGAAACAGGGCTGCAGAGAGGCATTTCAAGCCACCTCCAACTGAGAAAATGATAACTTGGCAGAATCAGGAAGAGGATTTAAAAAAGCAACTCACAATAAACATAATCTATGAAGTGGAGCTGCAAAATGGCCAGAACTTGAGGCAGAACTGAATACTTGGATTTTAGACCACAGAAAAGCGGGACTTTCAGTGTCTACAAAAATGATTATTCATCAAGCAAAAGCGATAGCCACTAACAGAGGATCTTTTAGTGGCTATCGCCAACTTTACTGGATCAACATCATGGTGTTCAAGATTCATGAAGAGAAACCAGCTTTGTATGCGAACTAACACAAAAATATCACAAAAGATGCCAACTGAATATGAAGAAAAAATTATTGAATTTCATCGATTCGTCATTAACGCAAGGAAACAAGAAAATTTTGAACTAGCACAAATAGGAAACATGGACAAGGCTCCGTTGACTTTTGATGTGCCCTCAAACAAAACTGCAGATTCCAAGGGCACTAAAAGTGTTACTATTAAAACTTTGGGGCACGAAAAAACTCACTACACGGTTGTTTTATCCTGCTATGCTGATGGGACAAAATTGCCGCCACTATTGATTTTTAAAAGGAAGACACTACCCAAAGAAAAAGCTTAAAGGAGTGTTTGTACATGTTCACGCAAAAGGCAGGATGGATGGAGGAGGAATGAAGTTATGGATAGATAAAATCTGGTCTAGGTGCCCTAGTGGATTGTTGAAGAAGCCTGCCATGCTAGTATGAGATCAGTTTCGTTCTCACAGAACAGACGATGTTACAAATAAACTCAAGGAATTGAAAAATCAGTTAGCTGTAATTCCAGGAGGTCTAACCAGTCAGCTTCAACCTTTGTCCCAACCTCACTGGATGGTACAGAGGACAATTTGTTGTATGAGTACTCTTTCCTAGTTAGATTAGGTATTTGCTGAAAGTAGACCTACTTATTACTTTATATTTGAAATACTGTAAATTCATTATAATATTCAGTGATAAAGTTTTTTTCCTAAAAAATGTGTACAAAAAAGTGGGTGCATCCTATATGCCGGCAAATACGGTAGTTCTGTTGTTTAAAATTTGTCATTTGGTTTACATGGTCTAACCAGTTCAGTTTTAAATAAACAACTATTTTTATTTAGTTTTTCTTTTCTTTCACTTTTAAAATAATTTCTCTAATTTCATGTGTGGTCAAATAACATTTTGTTGCAATATTTTACTAGGTTTAAAACATTTCCTAGGTGGGTGTGACTATGTGTTTTTCTCTTTCTCTCTCTCTCTCTCTGTCATGCCTACCCAGGAGTATTGTAAACCTTTATTTATTGATTTATATTTGTACATAATCCAGAATCCCCACACTTCGGGTCTCCAACAAGTTAAGCAAGACTGTCCTTTGGAGGGTGAGTGATCACAAACATCCATGCCTATCATGGGACTAACCCACAGTGTCTTAGTTGGAGTGATACATTAACCACTACAAACCCCTTCCAGTTGCATTTAATAATAACAGGTGAAAAGGGACTCACACTGATGAGTAAGGGCATATCAAAAGCAAGGTACATGAGCTGGCCTGAACCTTGTTTCTATAATTTACATAAATCATGTTATATTATCTGTAAAACAGTTCTTACTCTTCGTTCTTTCCCCCCCAAAAAAACTATTAGAGTATTTGAAGACAAAGGAGTGATAAGATGGCAGTCCCACCAACTGTCATGCTAGTAATTTAAGGGAAAATAAAAATTACATTTTAGGCAGATTAAAACAGATGCAAAAAGAAAATTAGAGAAATCGAAATGAGAAAGAATACAATTATTTTAAAATGAAGATCTCAAAAGATAATTAGAGAGAGAGAGAGAAAGTAAAACTCCACATCATCAAAAATAAAGTCAAATCATATCTTAATGAGGGAACCAGAAAAGAAAGGAGGCGAAACTAAAAACATATCTCAATTCACCATCAAATTCCTAAGACAGGATATTGTGATAGTGCTACATGTAAAGTTTACATTACTATCTTTCTACTGACAATTTTCCTCAGATTAATCTATCTACCAAGGCTAGAATATTGTCAAATCTTATAAGGCACTTTTTTACTGTATCATTCCATCTGGATATCGATCTTCATCTGGGTATTTTTCCTGCCATTATTGAAACACTCATTTTTCTAACCTTGCTTCTTCTATTCTGTTTAAGTGACATATTACTTCAGCTCAGCTCTACTAAGACATTCCTGAATGCAAACAATGTCAAGTTCCTACATTATAATCTCTTTATTTTCTATATGAATATTCTATTGATACCATCTGTTCACTTCCCCAATTTTTGTTAGAACTCCCATAGTTATAGTCTTCAGTCTTTGATTAACAGTTTTATTTCTAACTCAGATATGAATCCATAAGTTAAATTTGGTTTGAACACTATATATATAATATATAATTTAATGTTTAGACTAATTACTCCCTTATTCCATATTTAATTTGCCTAAAAATTGTGCCTAAATTTAGGTGAAATTTTTTACTTATGCTAGGGGTTTCCCATTAAGTATGCAGTCAGTGTTTTCAGCTTGGGATTCAGCCAATCAAATTGGATTCTCATTGACTTAAACCAAAACAAGATTATGATACAAACAAAAGTAATATCTAGAATAGGACAAAACAACAATATGGCATAGACTAGCCAGAAATTTAATGATAAAGAATGCATAAAACAAAAAATTCAAAAAAATGAAGAAGAAATTTTAAAAAAATCTAAAGGTTAATGAGAATACTGCAATATTTAAAGAAAGTTTAGGTTCTCCATTGAGAACCTATAGAACAAGTAAAATATTTCAGCTGTTTAGGCACAGTTTTTAGTGAAGATGGCAAATTAAATTTGGAAATACATAACACAATAAGCAAAGTTGATATAGTCAAGAGTCAGTTGAATAAATTTATATGGAATAAGAGAAAAATTACCCAAAATACCAGCTAGCAGTATATAAGACAGTGTATACTGCTAGTTAGCTATGGAGTTGAAAGTTGGGTTAGAAATAAGGCACTTGATCAGACTAGAGACCACAGGTATGAGAAGTTATGAGAAAAATTAAAGGAGTGAACAGATGGGATGAGGAAATGTTAGCAAAGCAAGTGTTGGATGCCAAGATGGCAGGAAAGAGACTCCAAGGAAGGCCAAAGTTAGTTGGATTCAGTTAGAAGTGGGTTAGAAGCATTAAATGTTAGTTGGAACAATATCAGAATGCTTATAAGTAACAGCCTAATGTGAAGGAAAATTGTTGATAGGAGATTAATAATAATAGTAAACATAATCATGCAATACTGTCATATTAGCCTGAACATCCCTTGAGGGTCCATATCAGGAAACTGATGATGAAATGTAAATGCCAACAACATACAGTTAATGATGAAGAGAAAAAAAAAAAGTTATTATTATTATTAGAGACCTCTTGGGAGATAGGAACTGATGAAGTGAGGCTTCACATCAACTATCATGCCTTTTTCTTTAATTCATTCACACTACTTGCATTCACCACTTCAAAAGATAAGCAATTCCAGTCATGCACTGCTCTATGAGAGAAAAATTTAGCCCTCACTCCTTTTTGACAGCATTCATTATTAACTTCCAATCATGCCCTCTCTCCCTTCTATAAAATGAAAAATTCCATCTGCTGCTATCATACCATCCTCTTTAATCTGTTTGCCAGTGTCTACAGTCCATACATTCTCAATCTATCCTCATAATCTACATTTCACAATCCTGATATTATCTTTAACACCGTCCTTTGCATTCTCTCTACTGCCAAAGAGAATGCAAAGGACCAAATCTGTGCATAATAGTCCGGGTAAAGTTATATCAAGGTCTTGTGACTTCCTTATTCCTACAAGTCCATGTTAATTTCAGCACTACTATTATCTTCCAAGTTGAATTTGCAATCTTTGCTATATGGACAACCTCTCCCTTCCCAAAACAATAATTTCTTATCTATCAAAATATCTAGCTTGATCAGTTTCTTCTATCCCCAATTGATATGATATGCCACTTTATGCTTACTAACACTGAACTGGCATCCATTTTCACTTGCCCACAATTTCAGTCTACACATATTATTCAAGTGCTGCATGTCTCCTATCAAATTTCTCCTAGTATCATCGATGCACAGTGTGAACAACAATGGATGAAGGAGTGATCCATGGAGTCACCATTATTTACCTTAATTCTTGCATACTCCACAATGCAGCACTTTTTGATACCTGTCAGCTATCCACTTGTCCAAACTAATAGTTTATAATTCAATGCCACCTCACTTATGCAACAGCCTTCAACACTATCTTTTCAAAGGCCTTAGAAAAGTCTAGTGATATCAGGGTTTCTCCATTTCCCATTAAAACTCGACTCTAGCATTATTATAAAATGTCAGCTGTTACTCAAACCTTCCCTTAGTAAACTCATGCTGTTCACCACAAAGTATGGATTCTCTGACAATCTATTTCGGTATGTGAGCTCTCAAATTTTCCAGTATCTTCCACTACAACTCTGGAGATACTGATATGTTGATGGCAGATACATTGGTCTTTGCACCACTCTGATGCAATGGGATTATGATACATTCTTTCTGCTCCCATGGAATCTTCCCCATGTGTTGAGACGCGAGTTATAATACAGCCAGGTTAAAACCTCTGCAGCCAAATTCTTATTTAGTTTATGCAACAGCCTGAGCTTCGAAAGTTTCATAACTGACATCATCCTTATACACATGATATTTCCTCCACATCAACTTTTCTTTAGGATCTCTTGTTTAATAAGACTGCACGAACATTTATAAGGGTTTTCAAATAAAGTTAGGTTAGCTGGCTTCATATGGAGAAAGAAGGATTTTTCTTGCAAAACAGATAAAAAAAAAAAAAATTGAAGAATCAGTGCTGTGCATTAATGGGTGTGGCAGAATTAATTACCCTGTCATACTAAGGTACATAGTGTGATCACAGCAGAGAGAATTTCATCATCATCAGCATCAAATTCCTGACATATACCCTTAAAGGGTGTACAGGTATTCCTTGCTTAACGCGGAGAAATTAATTGCGGCAATCCCTTGATATAGGCGGCAAGAGTTTTGATTAACGCACCTTTAACCCTGTGGGCTCGCAGCTGATCTGATAGATACATGCAAAATGTTTAATATAAATATTCTTACACAATTCAGTGTATAGCTTGGAGGTAATGAGTAGCTGTGCATTCATATGTTACAAGTGATATTCCACACTGTATTTTGCTGTCAAATTGGTTTAATGTTATGTAAAGGTTTGTGATATTGTATCTGAGAGGTACTGCAACCTCCGATGTCAGTATAGTATGGTTTAGTTGTTTTTTTTATTCTTTGTTCAATAATTTCTAGATTGTAACTGAAAATAAACCATCATGTATTATTGAAATAGAGAGCCAAAGGCTTATTTATCATACATGACCTCTAGGAGATGTACTTTACATTTATGGAAAATAATAAGGAAAGTGATCTGAAGCTTACTCTACCTTTACTATGATTTGCCCATAAGGTTGCTTATGCTTGCATCTGCCGAAACTAAAAGTTTCGGCGGATGTATAGAAACTACAAGAGTTTCGGCACGAAACTCTTGTAGTTTCTATATTCAGCTATGAAATAATGTTGGATTCGATATCCACTTAATTTGTACCACCATGTATTATATTTGCAGTGTTTTTCTTTATGTTTTATTGCATTTTAGCACATACTAGTAATGAATGTATATCTCAGATATACCGTGACCTACGCTGCAATTTTTACCACCGCGAGCTCCCCAGGGTTACATTTACCACACAAAAACCATGCAAGCCTCGTGGTGTGATGATGTCATTCCTCCTACGCAGCTTCCTACGAATTATTAATACAGTAATCGATCATGGACAAATTGTAATTTTTATCATTGATTGTTAGATTTGATTAATGCAATTTTGATATATGTGGTAACATCGGTGGATTAATTAACCGCTTTAATCGAGAGATACCTGTACATGATATGATAGTACTACATGAAAAATTTACATCATTACTAACTTCCTATCTACAATTTTCCTCCAAATCAGTCTGTTACTGTCAAGACTCCAACGTCATCAGATCTTATATTTCCATCGTCTAAGGCATTTTGTACCATATCAATCCACCTATATCTTGGTCTTTCTCTGGGTTGTTTTGCTGCCAACCTGGCAGAGAACACTTATTTTGCTAATCTTTCCTCTCCCATTCTGTTTAAGTGACCATACCACCTGAGATTAGCTCTGCTATCGCATTCTGGATGCTAACAATGTCAGGTACTTTCATAATATATCCTCATTTTTAATATGATATTGTCATTGATGCCATCTGTTCACACCACTAATCTTTCTCAGGACTCTCATATCTGCTGTCTCTAGTCTTTGGTCAAGTGTTTTACTTCTGATCCAGCCCTCAGATCCAAAAGTTAAAATGGTTTGAACACTGTCTAGTAAACAGCTAATTTAGCATTTTGACTAATTTCTCTCTTATTCCATATAAATTTACTCAGTTGATAATTTTTGTTGCTTCTGTTGTCTATTTCCATATTTAATTTACCATCTTTACTAAAAATCTAGCCAAAGTAGATGAAATGCTTTATTGTTCTATAGCTTCTCTTAGGAGAAGCTATAGGCGGCAAGAGTTTTGATTAACGCACCTTTAACCCTGTGGGCTCGCAGCTGATCTGATAGATACATGCAAAATGTTTAATATAAATATTCTTACACAATTCAGTGTATAGCTGTCATCACTGCTTATTTCATTTAGCAATTTTCAAAGTAATTACTCCATACTTCAAGGATATCTTTTTCTCCCATTTTCATGTCACCTTTATCATCTCTAATTCCTTTTACAGCACTCTTTCCTCCATTCCTAAGCTTCTTCAACAACCTCCAGAATATTTTGCCACCTTCTTGATATTTATTTTCTATGTTCTTACCAAAGTCCTCCCATGAATTATGGTAAGCTAAATTTACACAGTGTTTAGCTTTCTTACATTTGTCTGTGTATTTTCTAAGAGTACAAGTTGACTTATTTGCCAGGAACTTTTGATATGCTTTCTTCTTTTCTTTCACTGCCTCTTTAACTTCCTGTGTCCTATCAACAATAACATAGTCAATGAGACTTTTCTTAATCCTTGCCTTTTCTCTCCATGTGAATTTATGCACATTTTTGTGTTGCAACATTGTGTCAGTAATAACCAGTCCATGTCCTGAGCAGAAATCCAACAGGCATTTGCCATTATTGTTAGCTTTGCTCTTTTCTCCAAATTTTCCCAATATATTTTTGTATGTCTCACAATTATTTCCTACTCTGCTATTTAGATGCCCAACAAGGGCCAACTTTTCCTTTTTCATTGTGTTAGTTGCTTTCTCTAAAGCCTCAAAACATTCCTCCACTTCTATCCTAGTAGAACCTTCAGTGGGATCATAGGCACAAATAAGTCTCATTGTCCAGCTCCTCATTCTGATATTTGCCCACATCACTCAACTTGAAACATCCTGCCATTCAAGAAGATTAGCCTCGTATTTAGTGTTGAATACTATGGTTACTACTCCTTTTCCTTGATTGTCATAGCCTGAATATAACATTTTATATTTATTGCTCAGAAAGAACTCACCAGTTTTGGTCTTTTTTGTTTCAGTCACCTATTATGTCTATCTGGTACATATCTAATTCCTCGGCTAGCTCCATTTCTTTGCCATTCACGCTTCTTATGTTGATAGTACTGATCTTCAATTCTGGTGATATTGAATTGGGGTATGTTTTAGAATTTGTTCCAGTAGCTGACTTTTCGCTGTTCACCCTGGTTCCCTGGCGAAAACAACAGGGGCCTTGTTTAACTGGGCAATGCCCCAGCCAGCATGAAATTCTATCAGGTTGTACCATCATTTAATATTGTGGTTTAAGCCAATAAGAATACAATTTGGCCAGCTAAATCACAAATTGCCAGCCCATCCTCATTCGTTCGGTATCCAGGTAGATATCCAACAGGGTGCACCACGAGAAGGTGAGGATTGGACAGGTCAGAAGCCCTAGTCGGTTCTCCACATTTGTTTAAAGGCTATGTGGAAGTCTCCTCTCAGTTATATAGCTTTGACCCTTAAGCACAGAGAATTTTAGTTTTGTAAATCTGTCCTCACACATCACAACAACAAATCAAATCAATGTGGAAAAATATTGGTGAGGTTCTGAGAAGTAGTCTTTACAAATATTTCTACAAAATACAAGTTATCAAAAATGATATTCAATCTTCTGGAAGTACACACATGAGTGCATACCAACTTCATAGTTTATTTTATCTCTTGAATTCTTTACATATCACTTCATTGCAGATTTCAGTAAAAATTATAAGTTACGTAGAAATAATTTAGTAAAGGGGATAAAAATCCCTTTTTGTTTTTCAGCCAGTAAGCGAAACAAAGATCAAAAACTACGATCTGAACGTTTCATGCCGACGAACTGTTGGAGGATCCAAGCGTAAGTGACCACTTGGTAGTGCCACACCACGGCAACTCATTGCAAAGGTGGAGCATGCTCCCTCACTGTTCTTGATATTTTCTCATAATGTAAAAACACACAGCTCTTAGGAGATGTAGTACTGTTTTACATTATGAGGAGAGGTCACTACCCAGACCGGTTTCAACCTTTTTTGAGGTCTCATCAGTGAGTAGCTAGACCTAGAATATCAGAGTTTAAGTGAAAAGAACTTACATACTTTTGCTATACGATTACCAGAAAGGTGTGTCACTATATTATATTATAACATAACTAAGATGAAAAGCCAAATGGCTATTTTTTTCTGGCGAGGTTGATAATTTAAGGGGATAAAAATCCCTTATTGTTTTTCAGCCAGTAAGCGAAACTAAGATCGAAAACTACGATCTGAATGTTTCATGCCAATGAACTGTCGGCGGATCCAAGCGTAAGTGACCACTTGGTAGTGCCACACCACGGCAACTCGTTGCAAAGGTGGAGCAAGATCCCTCACTGTTCTTGATATTTTCTCATAATGTAAAAACACACAGCTCTTAGGAGATGTAGTACTGTTTTACAATATGAGGAGAGGTCACAACCCAGACCGGTTTCAACCTTTTTTGAGGTCTCATCAGTGAGTAGCTAGACCTAGAATATCAGAGTTTAAGTGAAAAGAACTTACATACTTTTGCTATACAATTGCCAGACTTATCAACCTCACCAGAAAAAAATAGCCGTTTGGCTTTTCATCTTAATTATGTAACTAATTCAGTTTATTTTATAAATTCCTTCTTATTACTTTTATTCCTTCCAAATTTTTAGGAAAGCAACTAACCTGTTACAGCAAGATTCTTCTTATTTGATGTATCCTGGCCAGGAAGGTTATGAAGATCCCCTATGCTCCTACTTGCACTTAATCCTTTTCTATAACCAACCTACATGAAAACAGAAGAATAACTTGAGTGTATAATACTTGCTGTATATGTTGTAACTCTTAGCTCTGTGAGGATAGTAACTAACAGCTATGGTCTATAGGACATTTAGTACTGCGGGTAGGTAAGAGTTAAATAATCTTGAAATCCTACTCTAAAGGCCAAATGTGAAACATGAAATTTCCAAGTCATTTCACACCTCAAATAAATAGGGTGGTGGTCTCACATTGGATAATGAAATCTATCAATAAAATATCAATATATCTGCACTAAAAGTTATAGCTTTTTTATCATTATCAGTTAAATTAATAATAAATTAATAATTAGTTTTTTTTGGATGTGACTCAGATGGTTACACTTGAACTAGGGGGTGGGGGGGGATTACAGTTGCTTGCATCAATAGCACCTTCAGCTGCACATACCCTGGGTGGTGCTAAATAAACAACAGCAATACTAGGTGCCAAACTGCCACTTCATGGACTCCTGGCAATCAAGAGCAGGACATATTGAAAATGCAAAACTGGCATGATCACCACCATGAGACATTGGGATCAAAATCTACGACAGTTCACATAGGTTCAACAGTACAAGTATTACAGTTAAATATGGAAAGTTAAAGCTATAGCAAGTGCCAAGTTTTTGGAAAACTGTATCTGAAAGAGAGCATTGATACAGTCGTCATACAAGAAATGTGTATTGAAGACTTGTTGAATGCCAGCAAAAGATGTATTATCCCAAGATACACTATGGCAGGGATAATACCTCTCTCACACAAACTAGAACAAATTCACGGTATATCAACAATAACTATCCTTCTCCCCTGGAGTCTTAATACCCTTATACAACCACTCTGCAATATATGTGGGTGATTTTAATAGTCATCACACGCTATACAGTGGGCCCTGGTATATTAGGCAGGTATTAATAATCTGCAACTTGCTTTTGATGCCAAACTAGGCACCTTTCACTCTGAATGGTGGATTACGTGGAATACTGACACCAAACTTGATTTATGCTTTGTGACTACTGACAGCAAACTGGTGACAATCCCTATATTCAGTATACCTCCAGCTATTTTCTTATCAACTGCCTCATCACAATTACTCCCTAATATTGTCAAAATGCAACACTACTCAATCATCCTCTAGGTAGGCCTGAAAATCCCACTAACATGGTCAATGCCCATCCCAAGATGGAACTATTGCAAGGCAAATTGGAGCATCTTTGAGAGGATACTCAATAAAATTGTACAGTTCATTAAAGCCCTGCTGAACAACTATGCAAGATTTGCGGGAGTAGTCTTTTCTGCAGTTTGACATTATATCATAAAAGGATACAAATAGGAATATATTTCCTGTTGGAACACAGATACATGAAGAGAGTATGAAAAATTTCAAACCAACCACTCGCAAGACATTGCTGGGGAACTTCTTGAAAGCCTGAACACAACAAGAATTGAAAGATGGCAGTCAACCATACAGGACATAGACTTCAGACACTCCAGCTGTAGAGCCTGGACACTACTATGAAAACTAGGTGCTTCAACTCTGAACACCAAAAAAAGCCAAATACACCCTAATCAAATACATAAAATTAATCTCTCCAGAATGTCTGCAGTCAAGAAAACTATAGTTAAAATGGAACTGGATCAAGCAAAGCATGAAGCCATGCAGTCAGAATTTTCTCACCCTTTCACCAAAACTGATAAAGCAATTCAAGTTAATAGGAGTAGAAAAGCTGCTGGTTCATATGGCATGTTTCCAGAATTTGCTAAGAATATGGGGCAAGTAGCTAGAGAATGGCTCTGCCATTTCTATTCAAATACCATTGCTAGTAGTAAACTACCAAATGTATTTAAACATTCTAAGATAATAGCCTTATTGATGCCTGGCAAGAGTGAGGACAAGCCTAAAAATTACCACCCAATATCATTGCTTAGCATCTTCTATAAGATCTTAGAAAGACTTGTTTGTTTGTAACCATATAAGTCCAGTAACTGAAAAATGTTTAGACAAGGAACTGTGTAGACAATACATACAGAAGCAGGCTTTCAAAAATGCTTGAAAACATTTATAGCATTTACAGAATTCACAGCTAAATACAACACTATATGAAGGCAGGGCATGCTCCTTAAGTTGCTTTGTATAATACCATGCAAAAAAGTTGTGCTATTTTCTTATCAAATGCCTCATCACTCACACCTTCCGGGTTTTCACAAACGATGCTGTAAGCCAGTCATAAAGATTAAACAATGGTCTATCCCAAGACTGTTCTAGCCTCACTGCTCTTCAATGTGTACATTAGTGATTTGCCCTCTACTGTCTCCAGGAACAACCTGGAGGTAATAGACAACCTGGCAATAGCAACTCACAATCAATGACTAAAAGTAACGAAGGATATATTAACAATACTTCTAGCTATGCTAAGTACTTATTTTAGGAACTGGAGATTACGGCCAAACCTAAACAAAACAAAGGTGTTTAGTTTTCACATCTGTCATAAAGGCCCATGAGAAACTCAAAATTGAGATGAACGGTCAAATACTAAAGTACAACCCAATGCTTAAATATCTGGAGATCACACTGGACAGGACTCTGACATTGCATCAGCATCTCACAACACTTGCTGCTAAACTGGCATCCTGCAACATCATTCAGAAATTTACCAGAATACCATGGAGAGCCCATGCACAGGTGCTCTGTTTGGTCATGTCCCTGCCAAATATTGTGCACCTATGTGGCTGAACAGCGTGCGCACACGTACACACACACTAAGGTCAATACCCAACACAACACCAGCATGAGAACTGTGGCAGGAACAATCAAACCAACCCCACTACACTAGCTCCCACTTTTGAGCAATATTGTACTATCACACCTATACAGGAAGCACTTCCTTCAAAGAGAATATACAAAAATTATGAACAATCTCCAACTCCCAATCCACACTGATTTGGAAGCGGCAGGATGTGACAGACTTAGATCTCGACATCTCTACTTGAAAACTGCAGAATAGCTGATCAGCAAGGGATTTAATATTGCCAATGCTTGGAAAGAAGAGTGGAACAATATGTCAACCCTGTTCGACAAAGAAGTTATAAAGGATCCAACTAGCTCAACATCATCTGGCTTTGATCTCCCTCGTCACTCCTGGTGAACACTTAACCATCTTAGAACTAAACAAGGCAGGAGTGCTTACACTCCTGGAGCATCAATTTGACTCTAGCTTGCAACCGTGAAGCATCAGTTCTGACTCACATTATGTATGAATGCAGCTTACGAGCCTTACTTGGCATCCCATCAGACCTAGTGAGCATATCATCAAAGGCAGTTAAGTGGCTGATGAATTTGGACATAAATTTATAATACAAATAATGACTTACTTTATGTAATGGTTTATTCATATTTTATATATTCTGCTCTTTAAGTTTTTTTTTTAATTTTAATAAAATCAGCTCAGTACCCACACGATAAATAAAATAACTCTTGAACTAGTAATAAGCATTTTTGGTAGGGCAGAGGTTTTTTTTTTTTTTTTTTTTTTTTTTTAAATAAAAAGCTTGCTGCTTATTCATCAAAAAAGCACTACAATAGCAAGTGAAATGTAAAAGTGCAATATAACTCCACTCACCAAAAGGTAAAGACTTAAGTGGAAACAATTTCTACATTCTTCAATATTACATCAAGAGAAATATTTTGTTATTGATACAATAGAGTAAGTTAGTGCATAAACAGTATGCAATGAATTACTGAATTTATAGAAATTTATGAAGTCATTCGTTTTGTCAATGTCATTCGTTATATGAATAAATTTTGTACTACAATTTTCAGCATCAAAATTATCTTCTGAGTGACCTCTGAACTTAAACTTTCTATCCAAGATCCTTAGCCTTTTCAGTTTTTCCAAGAATAATCCCAATAATATAAAATGCTATTTGAAATCTCATCATGTCAAAGTGCATGATGACTTAAACTTACTAACAATGATTTCATAGCCATTAATCATTTGCCCATACTTCCAGCCTATTTAAATCATTGCATAATACTGTATATCAATAGATCCCTAATTACCATTACTATTTTGGCGTTATTAACAAACAATTGAACCTCCTGTCAGGTGCTTCTCAACATCATTAAGGTAGAGACTGGACAACAGTGGACTGAGAATGATTCTTGGGATATGCCACCAGCTACCTTAATTAGTCTGTTACACTCCCACCACTTATATTCCACTTTCTGATATTCATCATCACCCTCTTATCCAAGCCAAAAGACTATATTTCAATTCCATATCCTATAATTAACGTAACAGCCCTTCATGTGGTATCCATTTCTTTTATCCAACTGAGTTGTAACATTATTATAAAATACGAGCAAATTATTCAGACATGATCTGTTCTATTTCTTGCAAAGCATAGTTCATCTATCAACCCATTGCTGTATGAAAGTTTTCACCAACTTCTCTAACATCTTCACCATCATTTCAAGAGATACTGACAGGTCAGTTAGATATATCACTTTTTTCCCACTACAAAGGGACTAGCAACACATTCATCCCATTCCTGTGGGATCTTTTTTTCAGCTAAGATTCAATTATACAATCATGTTAACAGCCTAACCAGTTCAGCTGAACATTCCTTTAGCACATGTGCTGATATCACATCTACCCTTTTTGTTAAATTTTTATCAGGTTATGCACCAGCTCTAGAATCTACCTCCCCCTATGCACCTCTAACTGTGTGTGTGGAGTGCTCATCCATGTTTGTGTAGTGGCAGTAGTGTGGAGCACACTGCTGCCACTATATTGGATGAACAAAATTGTAGAGTATACAACATTGACAGATGCTAGTGAAGTGAGTGCTCATTATCTGAACAATTACATCTGCTTCACACATAAGCATTACTACACTGGTGTCCAAAACCTAAGGACAAACACTATTTCTGAAGATTACAACCACAAATTCAGATGAATCAGCTTGTGGCAACAATTTCAATAGAAAACAGGTATGCACATTCACATTTTCTAATTATGTGCAAAGGGGGCAGTCAGCTAGTGTGGAGTACATTGAAGGAAACTCTTTTCATGAACAAATAAAGTTGCAAACTTGGATGTCTTGCAGTGTCTCAAAGATATCGCTAGAAGATTTCATGCAGGGAAGAATTACTGGAAAGCTTGAAGAAGGCTGAAGAATTACATACTGCCAAAGAATTTGGAATCTCACATGGCATTGTATCCAGCCTCTGGACAGCATTTCAAACCAATGGAATGAGTTCCAGACATTTGCTAAGAGGTTGCCCTTGCTCTACAACATAGTATGAAGACAGATTTTTGGTTATAACAGCAAAACATAATTGAAGCGCCACGGCAGGTCAGCTTGCATGTTGGCTCCATTCAAGGCATATGTGGATATCTCGACATACTGTGGCAAGATGTCTGCAACAAGTAGGCTTATATACCCAAAGGCCTGTAGTCTGCATCCCTTTATCCACAGCTCATGGTAAAGCATGTTCTCAGTGGTGAACAAGACAACAAAAGGCTAATGTACTCTTTACAGATGAGTCGTTTTACCTCAGATTCTAGATGGCACTTGATCTGGTGTGAAAGTGGTACTGCTTACGTTATGAGAATGTTCTTGAAAGAGATAGATACAGCGGTGCTGGGGTCATGGTGTGGGGAGGCATTATGCTAATGGATGCACCAAGCTACAAGTACTGGAAAAAGGGACTATGACTGGTGAAGGATATTGCAATGAAGTTCTTCAACGTAATATTGTATTGATACTAAATAAGAAAAACCAACACATTTCACTAACTTAGCTGTTTGGCTTCTTCAGGGTGAATAAAAGAGATACAAAACAACTTAAACTGTTCATGAAAGAATGAACCGAATACAATTGTATTTTTTTTTATAAATACAGAATAAGGCATACATAAATGCATGGAGCGTGTATGATGTCAACTGTTGTTATGCAAGAACGTTCTGTAATTAGCAGCAAAATTTAACTCTGGCATGCTTAATGATCTTATGAGGGGTCTTCCAAATATCAGCTAGAATTAATTCTTGGTTTCTATTGAGGTTGTAATGTTCCCTGGTGTTGCAGATGAAGAATTCATTTTTATGGATGACAATGGCACACCATATCATACACTAGAAGTGGAGATACTTCTGGAGACTGATGATCTTAATCAAATCAAGTGGCCAGCACCCTCCGAGACCTCAACCCCATAGAACATGTTTGGGATGCAATAGGGAGATGCATTGCTGCATCTCCCTATTCCTTCCAAAATTCCCCTCCAGAAAACAAACAAAGCTTTATCCTTGCTCTGAAGGAGGAGTGGATCAATTTGCTTCAAGAACCTCCTGAATCACTTGGTGCTAAGCATGGTACGACATTGTGAGAGCTGCATTGCAGTTTGAGGTGGACATATTCCATACTGAAATGTCTCTCCACATGATTTTCTATAAGCAATGTGCATTAACTCTTTTAACTATTTGTTTGCCAAGAACTTACTGTGATTTAATTTGTATGAAATTTATAACACATTTTTTATGTAATATAACTTATTATGCTGGCAATAAATTTGTGTCCACATTTGGCTGTAGTTATGAAACTTTTTTCATATACAGGTAAAGATGCAGTTCGTCCTTAGCTTTTGGACACCAGTGTATCTGCATTCTTCCACTTATCCTGCATAACCACATTCTTTTCATACTCTGATTTTGCTTTGCTTACAATACTCGTAACTTTTCTGGCCTGTATTTTTATATAATTCATGAGTCCTCTCATCCTTATTCTTATGATACTTCTTCCACATCATCTTGTAGATCTCTCTACCACATCAATTAAGCAGGCTTTTCATAGCTTCCTACATATTGCTATTTTTCTTCTTATTCAAGAAAAACACACTCAACTGAGAGTCAGCTGTTTTTGCCATTTGTCAAATGCAAGTTTTGTCATTTGATTGTGTTATCAAATGTTTCACATAAGTTTAGGAGAGAGATATGATAGTTGTTACATTATTATTATTGAATTAAACTTGCCAAGAAATTATATATATTCTTAAGACTATTACACTTTTTTTATAATCTTTGTCAAGTAGCTTTATTTTATCCTCCTACATGTTTCGTCAATCCTTTTCTATTGGCATCCTCAGGGAATACAAACTAGTAAGCTAAAATGAAGGTTACAGACTAGGTTATAACTGATAATTCTAATTCATACAAAATATTGGTATTGTGCATGACAATGTGCGTGTCTCGTTAACGTGATTTATTTGTTATGGTTCATTACGTAATTGTTATGAAAGTTCATTTCTTTGATGTTTAATGATCTGATAAAAGTTTTCCAAATTTCTGGTAAAATTAGACCTTGATTCTTGTTTAGGTTTTCAGTTTTACGGGCGACTGTAGCTGCTTCTTTAAAGGTTCTTGAATGGTAGTTATCTTCTATGTATGGCATAAGGCTCTTATCCCACTCAATATGATGGTTAGTAGAGGCAAAGTGGCATGAAAGGCCTGAAATGTCTTGTCTGTTATTTCTGACATATCCTATGTGTTCTTTCTTTCTCGTTTCAAAGCTTCTAGAGGTCTGACCTACGTAACTAATACCACATGAACAAGGTATATTATATACTCCAGAGTACTTGTAGAATGGGTGAGGATATTTCGGTGATCTTAAAAATTTCATGGAAGATCTAGAGAAAAAAATCTTAACCCAGATCATTCCAAAACCGAAAATTTGGTACAGATATGTAGATGACATCCTTATCATTTAGGATCATACGAAAGAAGAACTAATGAATTACCTCAACCAAATCAATAGTTTCCACAATACCATCAAATTCACATTAGAAATGGAAAAAGATAAAAAAACTGCCATTCCTTGACATTTTAATAAAGAAACAATCCAATAATAGTATCAACCTATCTACAAATACTGGACGTTACCTCCATTTCAACTCAGCTCATCACATAGCTCAGAAACTTAGCATTATCCATAGTCTCAAGAAAAGAGCTATACAGTATACGACAGACAAGGATGACCTACTAACGGAATTAACCACAATATCCAGAGAACTTTCTTTAAATGGTTACCCAAAAAAGACTCTATAACAAGATTCTCTTTACTGATATACCACATCAACAACGTGATGACGTCCAATACATCAGTACAATTACGATTCCTTTTGTCAGCAACCTTTCAAAAAAATTAGCTAACCTTTTAAAACCGCATAAGATCAGAGTGGCATTCAAACCAATCAACACTATTCGGAAATTTTTAAGATCACCGAAAGATCCTCACTCATTCTACAAGTACTCTGGAGTATATAATATACCTTGCTCATGTGGTATTAGTTACGTAGGTCAGACCTCTAGAAGCTTTGAAACGAGAAAGAAAGAACACATAGGATATGTCAGAAATAACAGACAAGACATTTCAGGCCTTTCATGCCACTTTGCCTCTACTAACCATCATATTGAGTGGGATAAGAGCCTTATGTCATACATAGAAGATAACTACCATTCAAGAACCTTTAAAGAAGCAGCTACAGTCGCCCGTAAAACTGAAAACCTAAACAAGAATCAAGGTCTAATTTTACCAGAAATTTGGAAAACTTTTATCAGATCATTAAACATCAAAGAAATGAACTTTCATAACAATTACGTAATGAACCATAACGAATAAATCACGTTAACGAGACACGCACATTGTCACGTACAATACCAATTTTTTGTATGAATTAGAATTATCAGTTATAACCTAGTCTGTAACCTTCATTTTAGCTTACTAATTTGTATTCCCTGAGGATGCCAATAGAAAAGGATTGGCAAAACATGTAGGAGGATAAAATAAAGCTACTTGACAAAGATTATAAAAAAAGTGTAATAATCTTATGAATAATTGTCAAGAAAAAATTCAACACAATATATATATATTCTTGTTTAATCCATTATCCAAGTGTAAGCAAACAAAGTTTGCATCCATGAAGCACCTTCAACGACTAGACAACTTGTACATGGAAGCTAATGACTTCCATGCCTTATGAATCTGTTTCCCTGACAGATACATATTCCTTCCCATGAATAATTCCAAAATCCAGTCTTAATAAACCTTCCAAAACTTCAACTATCATACATACTACTACTCTGCAAAGCTTCTTCAGTGATGGTATAATCATAATTTCTTACAACTTTGGACAATAATAATATAAACTCTTATTAAGAAAGATTTTGGTACTCCTGTTCTGCTAATGTTATTAGCAAAACAGGAGTACCAAAATTATTAAACTTTCAGACACCTTAATATTTCAAGCACACTTCATGCTTTCCAAATCTATTCTCTATCTTTGACATCATGTGTCAAATATTTTTTCATCTATATGATATACCCACAAAATGGAACTCAACAGTTCAACAATTTCTCTATTAGTCACCTTCCTATAAATGACATACACCAAAGTTATTCATTTCTGTGATTTGTTTTTGTCTTTTTTTTTTTACTAATTTTCATATACAGATTTCTCTTTGTCTGTCATTCTTTTTACTCCACCTAACATGAATAATGTATCCATGATGTGTCATTTCTAAGAACCAACTTAGTTTTCATAAAAGTATATTCTTATGTAAAAGATACTTATGAACAAATAAATAAAAAAAAATTCATAGTTATGTATATGGCATCTACAGTTTACCTAAAAATCTTTAGAAACATGAATTGCAGAACTGACACCTTTATTTTTAAACTTAGTCTGCTGCTATTAACATCAAAAATATATTTAAATGTATTTTCACTGACATCCCACTTCAAATGTACTTACTGTTTCAAGCTTTCTTCGGGCTTCACTTAAGGCTTTATTTAATTCTTCTCTTTTCCTTGTTGGTGTTGAACTCTTCAAAGGGGGGAGGGGGAAAACTATTAATGCATTTAACTGAAATTTTGAAATTATTTAATGTCAACTTTTAAAAATTCAAGGTCACAAACTTATGCATTTTTTAAAAATTTATTCTTATCGTAATAAATGGATTAAGGATTGGTATACTGCAATGGGTTCATCAATGGCACATGAACTATAAATTCTGACTCTGGAATTAAACGTTAGCTTTTAACTAGTGGATAAACTTAAACAAAGGCACATCACTTCTTCCAATACTTTTAAAGCCATATTACAGTGTTCCTATTATCAAAAACACAAAAAAGAGGTGGAAGGTATAAAAAAATTCATTGCAACTTAACGATCAAGCACTTAAAGCTAGTTAAAGATAATTTGCTTTGTAGTAAAAATGTAGTATTAATCATAAAACCAAAGGGAAAAGAAGGCAGCTCTAACAAAAATTTGGTGCATATTCACACATAGGCTAGAGTGTCAGTCTGATTCTGCTATGTCCAACCTGAAATGGAATGACTTAGCTTCATTTTGTCCTAAATACAGTAATCTAGTATTTATCTCGACCACATTAGTAAGGCAATTTGTTGTATCAGAAGTGACATGCAAGGGTCAGTTAACCAATAGCTTGCTATAATCACAATTTCAGCATCATATGATAATACAAAATATTAATATCAATAAAGAATTCTTAATCTAGTTATTAAACTAAACATAGCAAAGTCGTCTCCTTCTAACCTGGCAAAAGAAAATTAGGAGTTTTTCTGCCAAAGCTCCTAATCCTTCTATGCTACAGTAGGTGATTGATAGAGTGAATTTCCGGAGATTAGTGACATATTTTGTTATAAAGTAAGGTTTGCTAAAGTCAGTGCTTTTTTTTTTTTGAAAAAAAAGGTGCTGGAACTCTTGTTAAGCTTTTTATTAAAGAAAATAATATTCAAATCTTAATTTAAATGAAATATAAAGCAGCTGTTGCTGTCACAGAGTCGCATAAATGAATTAAATAGTAATTGGAAATCTTTTTCATTTTCAAACTGGGGTCAGGCTTTTACACTATATATAAAAAAAAAAAAAAAAAAAAAAAAAAAATGCTAAAAGGATATGAAAATAATGACGTTAAATTTATGTCAATTCAATAAAGATTTTTTAGATAAATAAGTGTTTTACCAAAAATCTTTCGCATGTTGTCAATCACATGTCCATACACCCACAAACATAGATGCTAATGGTGTGCACATGCATGTTACCAGCCATTGCCTGGTAACATGCATGGGCACGTGTTATGTACGCGTGAACATTATTTCAAAATTTACTTTTGAAAAATTAAAAAAAAAAAAAAAAAAAACTAAAAAAAAAAACTAAAAAAAATAGGTGCCAGAACGCCATTCTGGTGCATTACGCCAGAAAACCGCAGTGGCTAAAGTGCATCTAGGGTAAAAATTCTACTCCCCGAAACAATTCATTCCTATGAAACAAAAGAAATCACATGAAATTAAAAAAATAAAATAAAATAAAAATCACAAAAAAACGTAACAAAGGGAAACACCAAAAATAAAAGAAATCATTACAAGGAACAAAAAAGAAATTATGAAAAACATAACAAATGAAATCGCAATTTAATTTAATTCATAAAAATTCAGCTTGAATTAGCAAAGTTCGGCCATAGTCCAAAACCTTTGGTTCAGAAAGACCTTAAAATTAATAAATAACAAAAGATTATCACTCAGATAAATTATATATTCCTCGAAATATTGATGTATTTTTATTATTATTATTATTACATGACACCTCCAGGGAGTCCAAAGACTCATCGAGGGAGGGCACCTACTCCATTTTTACATTTCAAAATGTTACATTAATTTATATTGATGTCACTTACTTGAAATCTTCATTATAAACTAAATATGCGTGACGTGTAACATTAAAATTAAAAATAACCGGAAAACTTCAGTAGTCAGTCAGCTTTGTTTGTTTGTTATATTCCATTGAGTCGTTTTTGACTCCTGGTGATTTTATGAACATACACTCTCCATTTAGATCTATCCCTGGCCATATCTTTCAGAATTTCTAGTCACATTCCAGTTGCTTCTTTAACTCCATCTGCCTATCTAATTCTTGGTCTTCCTCTTCTCCTGCTTCCATCAACTTTAGCAAGCATCATCATCTTCTCAGGACTGTCATTTGCTTGCATAATATGCCCAAAGTATGACAATTTTTGCTTGATCATTGCTTCAAGGGAGCAATCTGGCTTTATTCTGTCAGTCAGCTTAGTCACCTCTAATTGCAAAGAGTAAGAGAATAGAAGTGATGAACATTACTCAGCCTGAGGGAAAGGGAAAAGTGATAGACTGGTGTCAATGTCAGCTTCCTGATTTGGAAAAAGACCCAATGATGAACAGGTGGCATAAATTGATACTGTTCTCTTAGAACCTATATTAAAAGAAATATTGTACAATAATTCTTAAATACAGTATTTCTTTAATTCGAAGTCTAAGTAAATGTCATAAAATTTGTTTGGGTGGCAGCTTATTTTGTCTTTGAAAGACTGTTTAGAAATTAAAAATTTCTAAATTTCTGATTTAGAATTTGAGTTTTTGAGTTACATTTTTTTATTTTAATTGTAAAATCTAACATTTTTTACAGTTGGCACATATTTGCAGTAGTTCATTATGAAGATTTTAGGTAAGTAACATAGTGGCAACCATCACAGTGCATCTACTGTATATTTAATAAATAGTTCTCTTCAGGTTCTAAACTTTTGACATGCAAGTATTTGTCCATTACAAGCATAGCATTTGAAGTAAATTTTTGTGAAATTTTATTTATTTTAATCTCAGTAGCCTTTAGATATGGCTATAGATATAGTTTTCATATCTATAGCCATATCTAAAGCTGTCTGTTATATGGTTTTCATATAACAGACAGCAAAACTGTTACAAATATAAATGCTTTATATTTGGTTTTAAAAAGGTATAAGCACTGATCCTTTCTTTTAGTGTTACACAGTGATCAGCATTCATTTTTGAAAATATGGATTCTACAACCGTGTTAGAATAATTCTTTTTATTATCCCAACGTTTCGATCTTCATATCAAGATCATCTCACAAGGAAGCTTGTGAGATCATTATCAACCACCCCAATCTAAACAATAATCATGGTCTAAAAATCACATACATATGGAAGGCATATATTCATCCTACGAATCCTTCCTCTCTAAGAACAACTATAAACAGGACTCTAGAAAATCCAGGATCCTAAATCCATAATAACAACTTCAATACTGAAAAATAGAACATCACTGTTAAAATCTATAAGGAAGTTTATTCATGTTGTAATTTATAAATAATTTTTTTTTTTTAATCAAAAATAACAATTGTAATAATGGAAATAGGACATCACTGTTACTGGAAGGAAAACCATCTGTAAGCAAGAATATTTATTCATGTAACCAAAAATTAAATTAGCTTGATGTAATAATAATATTTTTCCCCCCCACTAGAGGCCATGCCAATAAGAAGCATGTGATCAAATCTTTGTTTCTCTAGCTTACAGTTTGAAATGTAACGCAGCTTGTCTTGTATATTTATGTATGCTCCAGATGATGATCTTGATATGAAGATCGAAACGTCAGGATAATAAAAAGAGTTATTCTAACACAGTTGTAGAATCCATAATTTCAAAAATGAATGTGTAAGGATTGAAAACCATGAACTGCATTTTCAATGGAGACTTTATAGCAAAAGTAAAATATTTCAGCTATATAGCACAATTTTTGGTGAAGACTATTACTAAATTTTGGAAATAGATAATAGAATAAGTAATAAACCTGCATGGTTTAATTATTTATAAATATAAATGGAGAGCATGGAAAACAGGATTCATGAGACAGACCCTTGATTAAGCCATATGAATATTTGTTCCATCACTCACCAGAAAATTCGGTTTATATTCACTGGAAGGCTTACTTGCTCTAATACAGTAAAGACCAATATAAGTGCAAGTGGAAGATCCATATAAATACATATCATGAAGAAAAGAAAGTTTCTTATAATTAGAAAGGTAAAATTTAATTCATAAAAATTCAGCTTGAATTAGCAAAGTTCGGCCATAGTCCAAAACCTTTGGTTCAGAAAGACCTTAAAATTAATAAATAACAAAAGATTATCACTCAGATAAATTATATATTCCTCAAAATATTGATATATTTTTATTATTATTATTATTACATGACACCTCCAGGGAGTCCAAAGACTCATCGAGGGAGGGCACCTACTCCACAACTCTCAGTCTCCACCACTCCATCCACCAAGTACAACAAACCACAAATACTTTCATCATCTGCACAAACAGTATCTGCCACTGACCATCACCGTTAGTATTTTCACAGACAATTACAAACATCCATGCCCACGGTAGGATTCGAACCTGCAGCCTTTTGGCTGGAGAGCAGATATGCTAACCATTCAGCCAACCAAGGCCACTATGTTTAAATCAAGAACAGAATATGAAAGCAGAATTTCTTGATGAATATGTACAGGATTTGGCCAGAATGAATCAATGAAATACAATATTTTTTTATTCCACACAAAATTAAAATGAAGGGCTGTTATATGGAAGAAAAAACACTCGAGAGAATTTTAAAAAAAATTAGAAGGAAAAGATATGAGAAGAAATTTTAATTATCAAAACTGTAAGGTGGGAACAGGGTGGGGGAATATCATCAGCAGATTAAAATGATAATTTTAAAGTTAAATTATTAATAAAACAGCAATATATGTCAATTCGATACACTGAAACAGATTAGTATTATTAGTTAACATCACAAATACCCGAGTCAGATTATTTCATATCTAGAGTTTCTATGGAGTTTCTGCCTCATTATAAGGAAGAGCTTGAATTCTTTATAAGCAACACACTTATCAACTGATAATCCTTAATATGATTAATTTTTCAAACTTTCATTCTAATGCACTACTGTAATAGGCATTACTGACAGATATCATCAGTAAAAACTATAACAGAAATGAATCATGTGCACTATTACACCAGATATTATATACACTATCATCATCATCACCACTACCTATTCAGTGGACAACATCAGATGCCATATGGTCACTCCATAGCAGTCCTTCCTCATCAGGTGGTGTTGTTGTATGCTTTTCTGAAGATTCAGACACCCCATTCATCCATCTCATTGAGGGTCTAACCTTTCCTCTTTTTCCAGGCACTTGACTTTCTATTACTGTTTAGAAAAGTCCTCCTTCCATCCTCTCAATGCTTTCTTCTGTTAGTATATTTAAGGAGTCATAAAGTTAAACTGACTCTTTCTAGAACCCATCTACTTTTCTCTGCCTTTCAGTATATATCCTCAACAGCCTTCTGTAAGACCACATCTCAAAAGCAGCTACTCTTTGCCTATCAGACTTCTTTAGTTTCTAATTCTCACATTCATAAGCTGCTGCCTGGAAAAAGCTACATCCAGAATCCTCAACTTTGTTCCTGTGAAGACAGATAGATACATTTCCCCAGATTTTAGACAAGTCTCTGACTATTGTTTTAGCCATTCTCCACATTAATAATGGATCCCAGGTACTCTAACTTGCTGACTTCCTCAATTCTTTCTCCATTAAGCTACACTTGTTTCTCAGGAGTTCGCTGTCTGCATTTCCTTTGAGAGCCATAATGTTTGTCTTCCCAGGGTTTTGAGCTTGAAGTCCTCTATTCTTACTGATCTCATTAAGTTTGTCAAGGATTTGTACTAATTCTTCCTTGTCATTTGTCATTACAAAGGAATACTGTATTATCAGGTTACCTCAGATTACTATATAGTATATACTAATTGGAAAGAGGTCAACAGACACCACAATGTGAGAAACAAATAACCATGGTGTCCCACCTTAATAAGATGTCGGACCTCCTTTTGCTGCAATGACTGCAGCAATCCTATGAGGGTATACTTTCCACAAGTGTTCAATAGGATTGAAATGAGAACTCTGTGGAGGCCAGTCAAGTGTGATGACATTCATGTTCACAAACCACACAGTTACAGCAGCAGCCTTATGACACAGTGAATCATTTTGCTGAAAGAGACAAATAGTCAGTTCCATAGAAACACCACAAAGTAGGAAGCATTACATTGTTCAGAATGTTCAGATACCTCTCAGAGTTCAATGTTCATGGCACCACAAACAGAGGACCAAGGTAAAACCAGGACCATACTTTCACACTGCGACCTCCAAATTTCATAGTTGGGGTTACATCTCTTGCACTCTGGTAAGACACATTCACCAGGCATCTGCCACACTCACACCTGTCCATCTGCTCAGTAGAGGGTATAGTGCGATACCCTCTGCATAACAGCTTTCCAAGCTTCCACATCCCACTGTACATGCTCTTTGCACCACTGAAAATGATGCTACATGTTGGTTTGGGTAATGCAAGGCTTAAATATTGTGGTCCTACCATGGAAACACATGTTGTGAGTCTAGGTTTAAATGTTTTGTGCAGATACATGTTCCAGTTGATGCCCAGAACTCTGTATTCAACATGTTGGCAGATAAATGATGATTTTGTACATATCCTTCATAGCACACTATGGTCACATTCATCCACTGAGGGTAGCACTTACAGTTGACTCCCTGTGCTTCCATCTCAGTATGGTATCACTAATTGTTAACCCAATTCGTTCAGCAATTTGATGAACAGATAGGACGGCAACATGGCATTCTATCACATTAACATATTAACATTTCTATCACAACGCCTCTTTCAAACTCCATCAGTTCCCTTCTCGCAGCCATTTCACCCGAACAGTTTCACTGACTTGGGAGAATCAAATTCCTCCAATTTATACAAGCTACAAACACAACATATTACAAGGCACGATGCACCTTGCCAATTGGGGTGTCCATTGACTTCTTTCCAAGCAGTGTACACTATATATACTACAAATGGAATACTATAATGGAAGTATATAATTAATAATAATTATATACAAGTATATATAAACTATGACCCCCCCCCTACTTTACCTATAACTTATGCAAACATTATGAAAGGTACTGGAACTATGATGAAGGGACACTAGTTAATACATAATTATCATCTAACATTTCCAAATTAATATTTTAAAAAAATTAATTGAAATAAAAGTACTTTCTCAAAAATTATATTAATTTGCATTAAAGGAATCATACCTGTGATGAAGGACGTGATTTGCTGGGAGTAATTCCACTAGGGGAAAAAACACCACAATGTAGTAAAGCAGTATTAAATAATCTTATCTAAGTAAAATATGTATTTTAAGACATAACTCATTCACATTAAAATCATACTGATTTTTTCCTAAAAGAAACAAATTGTTACCTTACCTTCAAATAAGTAATCCCCCCCCCTTCCCTAATATATTTCAGATGCCCTAGGGTCAAAGCCAGATAATTAGTAGGATACCTTCACATAGTCTATAAGGAATATGGAGAAGAACCAAATGGGATAATATCTTATCCTCACCTTCTCATGGTAAATTAATATCCAGTTGAATTTAGGACAAATGAAAATAACCTGGCAATTTGAAATTTAACCAAAATGGAATATAGTACTGTACTCAATATCAGCTATAACTATGATATATATATATATATATATATATATATATATATATACACACACACCCCAGACAGCAATCTATATTAAAAAAAATATTTAATTACAAAAAGTGAGAAATCTATAATTTTATAGGCAATGCTTCCAATCAACTAGCTAAACAAAAGTCATGGAAAGACTTTGGCAAGAACACAGAAAATAAATATCAAGAATCGGACAAAATATTCTGGAGGCTACTTATAATTATAATAATGGAATTAACTCATGTAAAATAGTCTTTATTAGTATGTCAGTTATTGTTTAATTAGCCTTTGTACTTGTACTAATGATGCCTGTGATACTGATACTCGGGCAAAAATTCTACTAATAAAGAATATTTTACGCGAGTTAATTCCGTTATTATAATTGTAAGTAATATGTCTACTCACGGTATTTCCTTACTAAAACTCATTCTGGAGGCAGTTGAAAAACCTCAGAAATGGAGGAAACAGTGCTGTAAAAGGAATTAGAGATTATAAAGGTGACATGAAAATTGAAGAAAAAGATATCCTTGATGTTGTAATAGATTTAACGGTATTGATATGAACACAGATGGATAAGAAAATAATTATTTATTAACTTAAAAGCTAATATTTCGCTGGTATTATATCCAACACAAAGTTTGTTACAAATGCAAGACAAAGTCTGTTACAAATGCAATTGTCTTGCATTTGTAACAAACTTTGTGATGTGTGCTCTGAAGATGCTGGATATAATACCAGCGAAATATTAGTTTTTAAGTTAATAAATAGTTATTTTCTTATCCATCTGTGTTCATGTTCATATCAATACCGTTAAATCTATTACAACATGTCTGACGAACACATAAGCTTATCCATGCGTTTATCCTTGATCCTTGATGTATGGAGTAATTACTTCGAAAAATTGTTAAATGAAATGAGCAGTGACAGTGCATTGGTAAAAAACACTAAACAGGCATGCAATCAAGAATACTTGAAGTATTCCTAATCAGAAATTCCATACTTGAAGTAGAAAAAGACATCAAAAGCCTAAAATATGGAAAGGCAGTTGGAGTAGATGATATTTGACCAGAAATGCTCAAGTATGGAAGTATAAAAGTCTTACATTGGCTGCACTGCATAGTTCAGAATAAAGGAACAAATTCCAGATGATTGGAGTAGAGCTCTAATAGTACCCATATATAAAAAGGGAAATAAAACTGAATGTGAGAATTACAAAGGTATTTCTCTACTGAGTGTTCCTGGTAAGATTTATGCAAGCATACTTGAGAAAAGGTTGAGAAGAATTGTGGAAGTGAAGCTTGGTGAAGAACAAGCTGGATCAGGCCAAATAGAGGCTGTCAGGATGGTGACCGAGGCTGTCACTCCACAACTGAAATTCTAGGACTCTGCAAATCTTGTTTACAAACATTCACTTATTTTTTTTTAAATTAATGAATCGAATATGACATTTGTTTGTTTTATAGCTATTTTTTAGAGTAGATTTTTTTTTTTTTTTTGAGTTAGTAGTTGCCATTGGTTTCCATCAAGCATGATATGTAAAATTTTATAGCAAGAGATTGGCCAGAGATTTTAGGCATAGGGTTTTAGCTTTTTGATTTTCCCATTCACTTTACCATACTCTGTATTCAAGATTTGAAGTTTTTGATATAGTTTTCCAACAACATATCTCTGTGATAAGACGTTCTAACTATATGCAGCTAATAAAACTAAATATAGAAACAGGCTAAATGCAGAAAATGATAAGATGCTACAAGTTATGTCCATCATACCAGACTTTGAAAAACTCTGCAGTTCAAAACAACTACTGCACTATAGTCATTAAAATGAACTTAAATTTTTTTTTAAATTTACAGAGCACTAAATTGTAAAATGATCAGTGTTTATTGATTTCTTCCTTTATTTTCATGTTTATTTTAAAGATTGAGTTGTGAGGGGCTCTGCAAAAAAATTCTGCTTGCTAGCTCCACTTTAGCAAGAAGTTCGGGAAACTCTGGCGTAGGGCTTCATATAATTCAAAAAATAGATGATCAAATTTGAATCTACTGTAGTGTAGCATCTTGGCATGGTTCCAATGAACTCTGTATCTAGTGTCGATGACATGAGAAGCAAGGCCTGAACCTTCAGAATTCAAAAATCTTATATAATCTTGATGTTCTTTGATTTTAATAGGACAGCCAGTCTGTCCAAAGTAACAAAGAAAAAGGTATTTGATAAACACCAGGCAAGAATAAAAGTGATAATGTATTTTTGATATGTGGTAAGAAAAATGACAACTTCCAGGCTGGTTTGAAGGTGGTGTAAAAATTATATCAATGGAGGGCCATTGCTATTTGTTCAGATGTTCCTTTAAGATAGGGTATGCTGATCCTTTTAAAACATCAGATTGCAATCTCTCAAAGAGGGATGCTAATTATCAAATATTTTCTGTATCAAGGTCTCATTGTATCCATTAAGTAATAGAGAAAGTTTTATTTTATTTAATTCTTCAACTCAAAAGTGGATTCAAATCTGATTGCCTATTTTTGAATTATGTGATGCCCTGCACCACTGCCGTAATCTTAAGACGACAGACTGGCCTATTTCTACGTTTTGGGAAGTGATTGCTGTTAATTGTGTATAATTATTTTTTTTTGTCATCGTCGTCATGTTTTTTAAGGATTTAGGCCTAGAGAATCTCTTTAGAGGACATCTTAGTTTTCTTTTTCCTAATGGTTTGTAATTTTTTGTTTTGGTAATCTTTCTTTTTTCTATTTCTTAATTTTTTTCTATAACTGATTCCTGGTTTAATTCTTTCATAATTTCTTCATTTCTTTTGTGATCAAATAGAGTATATTTTGCAGTTTTTCTCATAAACTTCATTTCAGCTGTTATTATATTTTATTTTATTATTATTATTTTTTTTAATACAGAGTTAATTATACCTTTTTTTAAAAATATTTTGCGATTTTTAGGTTTATATCTTTTTTATTTTCACATGTAATCATACATCCTAGGTAGTTAAATGAATTCACCTGTTTGTTCTTTAAAGGCCATCGTTTTTGATTTTTCTCTTGATATTATCATTCCATGATCTTTGGCTATTTCATTTAAATTTAAAATATCTTTCTGTAAGTTATCTTCAGAATTTGTAATTATTATTTGGTCATCAGCAAACAGGAGAGTGTTTAAGTTCACAGTAGGAGAAAGTTTAATACCTTGATAGAAATTTTTATTCCATTTTATTATTATTTCATTTAGATAAATATTAAAATTAAAAAGAGTTACTGAAAGGGGGACATCCCTGTCGGACTCCTTGGTTTATCTCTCTCAGATATGATAGTTCATAATTTTAACTTATTTGTATTTGATTATTTTCATATATACTTATAGCTTTTAGAATATTATTTGGTATTTGTCTTTCTTTTAGTGTTAAATACTACCAAAATATGAAGTTGTTGCCAGGATAGCTGCTAGTGGTGGCAGTCGGTGGTAGATGGCATTGGTGTAGTTGCGGTCAATTGGTGGATTGTGAATGGTGGAAGCAGAGCTGCAGAGTAGATGCCCTCCCTCGATAAGTGACTAATAATAATATTAATAATAATAGCAGAAATAAGATCCCAAGAAAATCCAAGATCTAAACAGATTGATGCAGATAACTTTATATTTTTATTTATTTATTTATTATTTTTAAATTAATTAATTATACATTAGTCCCACATCTCTGAACTCTAATAGTGTTTCCTCCTACCAGAGAGTTGCAACAGAGACACATGATATTATACACATGCTGTAAGACTGTTCTTGTATTCAGCATTTAAATGTTACCAATTTTTCTGTCTTCTCCCTGAAAGAAGCTTGTGATATATTGAGCAAAATATACAGGAGTAATAAATTATATGTAGTTTTCTCTTACATGTGTGAAACCATCATTCAAAAAATGTATATTTCATGATGAAATACTCATCAGGAAATATCATTATCAAATTCCTGATATGTACCCTCAATGGGTGTACAGGATATGATAGTACTACATGAAAAACTTACATCAATACTAAATTCCTATCTACACTTTGTGTGTTATATTAAATTCCTTATTTCATTACATAATTTACATGAGTAGTCAATTAATTATGCCTTACAATTAAGTTGTATTA